>NC_057733.1:851227-869043 GCF_004010195.1 Chiloscyllium plagiosum
AGGTAGCTGTGGGAGTCGGTCGGTTTATAGTAAATGTCCGTGTTGATTCGGTCGCTCGAGATAGAAATGAGAGGTCTAGGAAGGGGAGGGAGGAGTCTGAGACGGTCCAGGTGAATTTGAGGTCGGGGTGGAAGGTGTTGGTAAAGTGGATGAACTGTTCAACCTCCTCGTGGGAGCACGAGGCAGCGCCGATACAGTCATCGATGTAGCGGAGGAAAAGGTGGGGGGTGGTGCCAGTGTAGCTGCGGAAGATGGACTGTTCCACATATCCTACGACGAGGCAGGCATAGCTGGGGCCCATGTGGGTGCCCATGTGATTGAGACAAGTTGAGTGTGTGGGCATGACAGTGTAGAGGTTATATGCTTTGTATGAAAAATAGAAAGGCAGAGTATTATTTAACTGGGGATATATTGGAAAATGTGAAATGCAAAAACATCTGTATGTCTTGTCAGTCAATGAAAGTAGACAGACAAGTGCAGCGAGCAGTTGTGAAGGCAAATGGTTTGTGGCCTTCATTGCAAGAGGATTTGAGTTCAGGAGTAGGGATGTCTTGCTGAAGTTATAAAGGATATTATAATACTGCACCTTGTTTATTGTGTGCAGTTTTGGTCTCTCTCCTTAATAGAGGAAAATGATTGTCAGAGAGGGAGTGCAGTGAAGGTTCACCAGGCTGATATCCGGGATGGCAGGACTGTCCTTTGAGGTGAGATGATTTTGACTGGACCTGTATTCACTGGTAGAATGAGAGAGGATCTGACTGAAATGTATTAAATTTTAACATAGCTGGCCAAAATAGATGCACGGAGGATGGTTACCCTGATTAAGGACTCTAGAAACAGATGATGTAGGAGGGGTAGGCCATTTTGGACTGAGATCAGGAAGCATTTCTTCAGGCAGAATGGTCAAACTGTGGAATTCTCTAATACAGAAGGCTGTGGAAGCCAAATCACTGAATATACTCAACAAAGAGGCAGATAATTTTTGAGATATTAAAGGCATTATGGGGTATGCAAAGAAAGAGTGAATGTAACGTTGAATTAGAAAATCAGCCATGTTGAATGGTAGAGCAGGCTTGAAGGGCTGATTGGCCTACACTGCTTCTGGTTTCTAAGGTTATATTAAGAAAGAATTAGTCAATTGGAATCGAGAAGCAAAGTCTCGAGAAGCAATTGGAGTCATACCTAGCATATAGGAAGATGGTGCTTTTGTTGGCAATTGATCATCTTATTCATGCAATATTACTGCAGGAATTCCTCAGGATAGTGTCCAGCAGTTTCATCAATGACCTTCCCTCCATCATAAGGTCAGAAGTGGAAATGTTCACCAATGATTGCAACTCCTCAGATAATGAAGTTGCATTTGAACAAGACCTGGACAGTATCCAAGCTCAGGCTGACAAATGACAAGTAACAATCGTGCCACACAAATTTCAGGCAGTGCCCATGTTCAGGAAGAAACAATCACCCCTTTATATTCAAAAGTGTTATCATCGCTAAATCCCCCTGCTGTCGACATCCTGGGGGATTACCATTGACTAGAAACTGTGTTGGAATTGCCACATAAATACAGTGGCTATAAGAGCAGGTCAGAGGGTCGGGATAATACAGTGAGTGACTGACCTCCTGATTCCCTAAAACCTGTCCAACATCTACAAGGCACAAGTCAGCAGTGTGATAGAGTACTCTCCATTTTCCTGGATGGGTGCAACTCCAACAATGCTCAAGAAGCTTGGCATCATTCAGGATAAAGCAGCCCATATGATTGGCATGCACTCATCAGAAAATCATCATTTCCTGGGGCTGATGTCTTTAGTTTTTCTGTCTCCTTGAGGGTGGGACCATTAAACTTACTCACTAACTCCTGGTTGTTGCAGGATGTATGACAGCACCACCGAGCAGTTGTTTGTCACCGTTTCCAACTGTTTCTCTTCTGCCCGAGTCGGCATCACAATCACCACCTATACCTCGCTGTGCCAGTACTTTGATTTCCAGAGTTTGCAGTGGAGGACAGAAGGCATTGTGCCCACACAGTGGACCAGGCTGGAGGAAGCTGTGTGCCTCACTCGGCATCTCACTGTCTTCGGGGCTAGCCTCTTTGTGTCTCCAAATGCGGTGGAGTTTCTTGCACCGGTATGTATATTCTCCATGCTATTGTTCTTGCACATTTCAACAAGGCTTTCTGTCGGAAATATTTTGCCAATTAAACCACGAAACATTCCTCCCATGATCTATCCTCCCTGCAAATCTCCCTATGACATAACCTCCTAATAACACACCTCTATTAAGCAAAGTCTGTCTAAAGGTGTGTCTCTAAGGAACAGACAATACTTTACAATAGATTGATATAGGACAAAGTGAGGACTACAGATGCTGGAGATCAGAGCTGAAAATGTGTTGCTGGAAAAGCACAGCAGGTCAGGCAGCATCCAAGGAGCAAGAGAATCGACATTTCGGGCATGAGCCCTTCTTCAGGGATGAGGAAAGTGTGCCAAGCAGGCTAAGATAAAAGGTAAGGAGGAGGGACTTGGGGGAGGGGCGTTGGAAATGCGATAGGTAGACTGATAGGTAGACAGAATAGACTGATATACCACAGTTTTACTGAAAGCTCCTGTTAATCTTCAGTTTCATAGCAATTGTCTACTTTAACTCCTATTGCTAACATTGTACACACTAACACTTCAAACATTAGGGACTTCATATCCAATGACGGTGATACTAGACCAGGATTTGTCACTGCTGTGTGAGCTGTACTGTTGCTGCAGTGCCCGATGGGAGCTAATTGGCAAGAATCTCCTCTTAAAATTGACATGGGTCACTTGTGACTGGAGTGCAACTGATGGCAGCCCAATGGGACTTTGTGGTGACTTTTTCAAATTTAATTCATGTATTGAACCCATAAAGATGGGGGCTTGGGATTTGGGGACACAAAGGATTATTTGAGGTTAGGGTTATGAGGTGGAGGGTGGTGGTAATGTTGCTGTCTTTGCCCATCAGGGTGTCATCTGCCTACTTTCTGCAGCAGCCAGTCCCAGGCTCGGTGTGCAATCTTTGAGAACCAGCTGGTTCAAGACAGTTGCCACAGGCAGCCCATAAAGTGGAGCTGTCAGGACTCTGTGGCTGTCTCCCAAGTTCTCACATGGACTGTTTGTGATTTGCAGGCAGACAGGCCAGTGCAGAACATGGTGGTGGCAATCAGCTGTATGTTGGTATTTGCTGTCTACGTAGTGATGGTACTCATTGCCCACAAGCTGGACTACATCGATATCAACCGTGTTGGCATTATCCCACTCTGTGGACAACACGGACACTATAAGTATGAAGTCATGGTGAAAACTGGCTGGTGCAGGAATGCAGGTAAGATATTTAATAACAGTATCAAGTCAAGCATCAGACAGAAACATGACACTGTGAAAATAAGAGTCACAGATGGATCTAAGATTTTGTCTTATAGATATCTTCCTCTCTTTCTCTCTCTCTCACTCTCTCTCTCTTTCTCTCTGTCTCCCACATGATGGTCAGGTGCAGAAACTCTGGCAAAACCATTCCAGGACAATGCAAGCAGATAGGTTCATAACAGATATATGTAGCAACTGCTGTAGTTAAAAACAGAAATAGGAGAGACCAATCCTTGAGAACTCGTACTATAGATTCATGGTCAAAGTGAATTTCAGAAGCTCTGTTGTAACTTGATTGTTGCTTGTCTTGTTATAACTGGGATGGGAGGACTGTGCTGATAAACAAGGCCCACCACTTCACCTTGAAATCCATGTTTTGATTTATTCACCAAAATGGCCAATTCCAATTCTTTGTGCTTTCATCCTGGATAAAAGAAACATTCACCTGACTTCTTTAATGAACTCCAAATAATGCATTTCTTCTTAACAAGATTTATTCTTAAATTAAGCAGCAACTGCTGATTAATTTCTAAACAATGGTCCAGAATTAAAATTCAGTCTCCTTAATTCCAAACATAGACACGCATACACAACACAAGAAATCTCTGTAGAGTTTTTGTTTTAACAAGTCAAAAGGAAACCAACAACTTCTGTGTGCTAAGCATCTGGAAGCAAAGGACAAAATCTCTTGATTGCTCGCACTGGTTTTCCTATCAATGAAACTTAATTTGGTGACAGCTGTGGATTGATTTTTACTAAATTATAGTTGGTTGGAACCAGAATTGGACATTTACAGTATACCCTTTCATCAGCAGACAGAAATGCCTGTGGTCCAGAAACCTCTACTGAACAACAGGATTTCAAGAGAATAGCCTTTAGCTTCAGGGATACCTCCTTTACTGACTCCTGGATCTGTAAAATAGAATTCTAAATCCAGACAGGGTTGTTAAACAACCATTAGCATAGGGGACAAAGTGAAGACTGTTGATGCTGGAGATCAGAGTTGAGAGTGTGGTTCTGGAAAAGCACAACAGCAGGTCAGGCAGAATCCGAGGAGCAGGAAAATTGATGTTTCGGGCATAAGCCCTTTATCAGGAATATGGACATTAGCATAGGGGACATTAGTCTTCCCCAAAAGCTGGTTTTTCTTCCCACAATTTAATGCAATAAACTGTTATCTCCTTGAAAGCTTTGATTAGCTGCTTCTTCAAAGCCACTTGATTTCCAGTGAAAACAACAGGTGGCTTCATTTCTGAAAAATCACATGGTAAAACCCATTTCTAACCAGCGAGTATCCAAATAGTTCAAACTGTTCCAGGCATATGTAGAATGGATTCCCAACAGTCTGCATATGTTTGTTTCCATAGTAACCTCACAGTTCCAGCAGATCACTTGGGAATTCATAATATTAAGATGAATTGGATGAGAGCAATGGGGGATATACTGAATCCAGGGTTGAGGGTGGGTTATGTGTGACTGAATTGTTTGGGAGAGGTTGATGACCATCTCCTTGTATTTAATATCTTAGTGATTCTCTCTGGGTGCTGATGAAAATGTTCCAGTTTCCTGTTAGGTGCTGATTATTAACATACAGTGAGCAGTGTCAGATAATCTGTATACCAGTAATCTCTGTCCCCATTAAAGGTGAAGCCTTAAAGGAGCTCTCTCAGCCCTCCCTCACCTCCACATGGAAGATTTAAGACCAATCTGAGAGTCCTGAGCTGAAGGTTTAAATTTCAGTGCTGCAGAGAAAGTAATGTGGGAGTCACGCATAACTGATCAGCTTTAGCACCACCAAATCACCATGACCTTTTTTATGCTTAAGTGTTAACCACTACTAGTAAAACACTCGTGCTGTCAATTACTGGATCTGCTTTATATATATTTTTATTCAAAGTTTGTGCGAAGATTTGTAGCTCGGGTGCTCGTTGTTGTGGTTCTGTTCGCCGAGCTGGAAGTTTTTGTTGCAAACATTTCATCCCCTGGCTAGGCGACATCATCAGTGCTTGGGAGCCTCCTGCGAAGCGCTTCTTTGATGTTTCCTCCGGTGTTTATAGTGGCCTGTCCCTAGCAGTGCAGAAAAGATTATCACTGCCATCTCGGACTGAGTCATGATGAGTTTTGTTGGTTGGAAAAAAGCTTTAACCCAGTTCATCTTCCTGCAGTACTTAGATCATTTTAAAATTTCACAGATATCATTTCATAAGTTGAACAATGTGATATTTCCATTATTAGTTCAAATATCTTCAAATTAAGTTTCATGGATGAGACATGAGTCCATCATAATGAAAACTCTGCATACCATTTCACCAATGAGAATAAATATCCTGTATATCAATACTATATGAATCGAGTGATACCATATTGTTGCCTTCAGAAAAGGACAAGATTGTATGAAAGCCTCATTTGGGCATTTAATATTCACTCTGGCAAACACATTACAATAAACTACCAACAATTTGATATAAGGCAATAATTCATTTGATAAATCACAAGTCAGGAAATAGCAGCTTTCGCCTCACAAATAGCCATCATGCATTCAGGCCTAAACAAGCACTGTTACAGGAGTTAGGATGTACAAGAAGCATGAAATCCATCAGTTAATAATTGATGCTTTTCAATCATCTTATAACATTTTGATGCTATCTGGTTTGAAGTGAGAAGCATTGCATTTGGGATTAAAAAACTTGCACGGACTGTAGTATTTAATTGTTACTTTCTCAGCGAGTGGAGAGAGACATAAGGGTGCACATTCACACATCTTGAAGGTGAAACGATAAGTTGATGAGGCAATTCACAAATCATGGGAGATACTTAACTTTAAATTAATTCAACTACATAGAGCTGCATCTAACCCAACATCAAAACACAATGTTTTAGCCTCAACCAATTTCTGAGCTCATGAATTCAACAACAGACTTACTAGGTGAAGGAATTTTTCCTAATCTGAGTCCCAAAGGAGTTACCTCTCATCTTTAAATTATGACCCCCTGATTCTGGACTCCCCTACCATCAGGAATATCCTTCCTACATTTAAGTTGTCTAGTCCTGTTAAAGTTTTCTATGTTTCTGAGATTCCCCCTCATTTGTCGACATTCTAGGAAATATAATCCTAACCAAATCAATCTCTCCTCATGCGTCAGTCCTGCCACCCCAGGAATCTATTTGTGAAACCTTCGCTGCACCCCCTGTGGTAAAAACATCCTTCCTCAATTAAGGAGACCTAAACTAGATACAATATTCCAAGTGTGGCCTCACTTATGCCCTTCATGACTGCAGTAAGGCATCCTTGTTGCTGTACTCAAAAGAGAGAAAATAGGAAGGAAAAGAGAAGTTTTTAGCAGGTACAAAAGGAGCAAATCAATTGAGGCTCTTGTGGAATGTGCAGGGGGAGTTTAAGAAAGCAATCAGACAAGGAAAGAGGGGAATAAGAAAACACTGGCAGGTAAAATTACATAGAATTGAAAGATATTCTAAGGGGAAGAGGATAACCAGAGAAAGAGCATGGCCCATAACGGATCAAGGAGACAATGTGTGTATGTGAAACTGGTGGACATTGGCAGAGTGTTAAACAAATGCATCACATTTGTTCTTCAGTCACAGGAGTATTTTGGCTCAGAATTTGAGGAGAGAGATAAGTTGAGCAGTTTGACATAGGAGTATTGGAATTTTGGTAGGTTTAAAAGTGGACAAATCCCAAGGTCCAGATGAGTTGGACCAACATAATCTCCCAACATAATCTCTGCATGCTTTTAAAGTTTGTGCGAAGATTTGTAGCTTGGGTGCTCGTTGTTGTGGTTCTGTTTGCCGTGCTGGAAGTTTTTGTTGCAAACGTTTCGTCCCCTGGTTAGGCGACATCATCAGTGCTTGGGAGCCTCCTGCGAAGCGCTTCTTTGGTGCTTCCTTCGGTGTTTATAGTGGTCTGTCCCTGCCGCTTCTGGTTGTCAGTTTCAGCTGTCCGCTGTTGTGGTTGGTATATTGGGTCCAGGTCGATGTGTTTGTTGATGAGTTTGTGGATGAATGCCATGCCTCTATGAATTCCCTGGCTGTTCTCTGTCTGGCTTGCCCTGTGATAGTAGTGTTGTCCCAGTCGAATTCACACACGCAGACAACAAGCAACATGAATTCGACTGGGACAACACTACTATCATAGGGCAAGCCAGACAGAGAACAGCCAGGGAATTCCTAGAGGCATGGCATTCATCCACAAACTCCATCAACAAACACATCGACCTGGACCCAATATACCAACCACTACAGTGGACAGCTGAAACTGACAACCGGAAGCGGCAGGGACAGACCACTATAAACACCGGAGGAAACATCAAAGAAGCGCTTCGCAGGAGGCTCCCAAGCACTGATGATGTCGCCTAGCCGGGGACAAAACGTTTGCAACAAAAACTTCCAGCTCGGCGAACAGAACCACACCATATATTTTTATACTTATCTCTGAAAGTGTTATTATGCACAGCCGAATGGCTTCCCTAACAGCACATCACTGACTTATTTTGTGTTTTTAAGCACAACGTTTGCAACAAAAACTTCCAGCTCGGCGAACAGAACCACACCATATATTTTTATACTTATCTCTGAAAGTGTTATTATGCACAGCCGAATGGCTTCCCTAACAGCACATCACTGACTTATTTTGTGTTTTTAAGCACCAACGACAACCAGTAAAACATCTATGCAGCCAATTGCTGGGTCTGCCTTGCATTTTTTTAAGTCATCCTGTCCAGGTGTGTTATGCACAGATGGGATTTGAACGTGGACCTTTTGATCTTGAGATAGGGACATTAGCACTGTACCACAGCAGTGTGTAATTTCTTTTTTTTTTGCTTATATGTGGAAATGTTCTTACAAAGCGTTCCCATCATCAAAACACTGATTTTTTTTGTTTTTAACTATTAACCGCCACCAGTGAATGACTCGTGTAGCTAATTAAACACTTACAGGCAAAGCCCATTAAATGCAAAGTAAATCATTAAAAGTGAGGGAGGCGGAGGGGAAGTGGGAAGGGGCTAACTCAAAATGGAGTTGGAGAAGAACTAAAGCATTGTCTCCCCCGTGGTGCCCACCTCTCTCGAATGGCATCAAAGGCATTGATGGATAATGTTTCTTCTTTTATTGTATAGCCCAGAAGTGTTATCACACACAACTGAGTGAATTTCCTACCATCAAAACCATAGTGACCTTTTTCTTGTGAAGTACTAACCACCACCAATGACCACCTGAGGGTCTGCTTTTTTTAAAAAAAACTTATTTTCTGATCAACCTGTTCAAAATTGTTATTACACACCTCTGAAACTGGTAGGAATGAACCTGGACCTCCCAGCTCAAAGGTAGAGATACTAATAGAATGTTACTTGATCCCATAGCGGGGTCTGCTTTATTCTTTTCCAATACTCCACAGTGCAATTACACACAATATGTGGCCTTCCCACAACAAAAACCACCTTGACTTTATTTTGTGATTTTCTTAACCACTATCCACCACCAGTAAAAATACCTGTGCAGCCAATTCAGTATTTATCAATGTCCATTGTGGGGGGCAATGCAAAACATCAAAAGTGAAGAGGTGTAGGGAGAGAAGGAGAGGCAGGGTCTGCTTTATATTTTCTAAGCAATCTATGCAGCGATGCTATCTCACAGCTCTGGAGCACGTGGAATTTGAACCCGTGCTTCCCAATCCAGGATCTAATTTATAATCTTTCTAAATTTTCAAAACTTTTACTAATGTTTCTAATAAACCTGTTGAGATGTTTTAGTACACACCTCAGGAGCAGGAGGTATTTGAACCCAGGCCTCTCAGTCGAGATAGTCTGCAATTTTTTTTAGAATCCCTACAGTGCAGAAAGACCATAAAACCATAAGACATAGAAGCAGAAATTAGGCCATTCAGTCCATCTGCTCCACCATTCAATCATGGCTGATAAGTTTCTCAACTCCATTCTCTCGCTTTATCCCAATAACCCTTGATCCCCTTGACAGTCAAGAAACTATCTATCTCAGTCTTAAATATACACAATGACCTGGCCTCCACAGCCTTCAGTGGCAATGAGTTCCATACATTCATCACTCTTTGGCTGAAGAGGTTTCTCCTTATCTCAATTCTAAAAGTTCTTCCCATTACTGTAAGGCTATGCCCTTGTGCCCTAGTGTCTCCTACCAATGGAAACATCTTCCCAACATCTACTCTGTCCAAACCATCTAGTATGCTGTATGCTTAAATCAGATAGCCCCCACCTCCACCACTCATCCTTCTAAACTCCATTGAGTATAGACCCAGAATCCTCAAACGTTCCTCATATGTTAAGCTTTTCATTCCGGGGACCGTTCTCGTGAACCTCCTCTGAACATACTCCAGGGCCAGTACATCTTTCCCAAAACTGCACACAATACTCCAAATATGGTCTGACTAGAGCCTTATTAAGCCCCAGAAGTACATTCCTGTTTTCATATTCAAGTCCTCTCAAAATAAATACCATCATTGCATTTGCCTTCTTAACTACTGACTCAACCTGCATGTTTACCTTGAGAGAATCCTGAACTGGAACTCCCAAGTCTCTTTGCACTGAAGAATTCTGAATTTTCTCCCCATTTCAATAATAGTCCATGCCTGTATTCTTCCTACCAAAGTGCATGACCTCACACTTTTCTACGTTGTACTCCATCTGCCATTTCTTTGCCCACTCTCCTAACTTGTCCAAATCTTTCTGCAGTCTCCCTGCTTCCTCAATGTCATCTGTCCCCCTACCTATCTTTGTATCATCTGCAAACTTAGCCAAGAATGCCCTCAGATCCTTCATCTAGATTGTTAACGTACAAAGTGAGAAGATGTGGTCCCAACACTGGGCCTTGCAGAACACCACTTGTCATCGGCTGCCATCCTGAGAAGGACACTTTTATCCCCACTCTCCGCTTTCTACCAGACAGCCAAGCTTTTATCCATGCTAGCACCTTGCTTCGAACACCATGGGCCCTTATTTTACTCAGTAGTCTCCTGTGCGGCACTTTGTCAAAAGCCTTCTGATAAGATACATTGGCTCTCCTTGGTCTTGCCTCCTCGTTATTTCCTGAAAGCGTTCCAGCAGATCTGTCAGACATGTCCTCCCTTTGATGAAACAATCCTGACTTTGCTGTATTTTTCCATACACTTCCAAGTATTCAGAAATCTCATTTGAACCATCAAGACTGCACCCGAAGAGCATCCCAATCAGGTCTCGACCTATCCCTGCATTTATCACCTCTCACACATCCCTGAACATTATGGACAATTTAGCTTGGTCAATCCACCTAATGCACACATCTGTGGACGTTGGGAGGAAACCGGCGCACCTGGTAAAACCTACACAGACACAGGGAGAACATGCAAACTCCATACAGCCAGTCGTTCAAGGGTGGAATCAAACCCTGGCACTGTGAGGCAGCAGGGTTAACCACTGAGTCACCGTGCTGCCCAAGCACAGAGCACACTGGAGTTAACCTCCGTGTCCTGGCAAATATTTGGTCATGAAGAGTGCTGTAACACTGCAAGTTGTTTCTTTCCTCAGGTACAACAGCCCATGTAGGCATCAGTCTGTATGGCTTGAACAAGAGTGGGTCCCGCCACTTGGACAAGGAAGGAGCATTCCAGAGAAACAGTCTGGACATTTTTCAGATTGAAACAGATGCCAACTTGGGTGAGATCTGGAAAATCAGAATCTGGCATGATAATACAGGTAGGTGCAGATAAGCAAATTGAAAAATTCTCTGGGTTAGCAGCAGCTGAAGCGATCACCCCCTGACCTACCAGCTGAATGCTAAATTTGCTTAGCTCTCCATTGACTTGTAACGTTTAACACATTATATTGCTTCATGAAGACTGACCACTATTTCACATTCAATAGATCATTACTGATAATCTTGTTAGCATCAGGCAGCGGATTGACCCAATTTTGCTCAGGGCATCCATTATTTGATTTAGTATTGAGTCACAGAAGAATGGTATAGATGGACATGGGATGCAGTAGTGCTTCTCGCCTGAGAATAGTTCTTTTTCACTGTTTAGTTTCAGAGTTTACAGCAAGGGAAAAGGCCCTACGATCCATCATGTGGTGATCATCAAGCACCTACCTACTCCAGTTCATTTTTCAACCACTGGATCTGTAGCGTTGCATTTCAACTGCACATCAAAATACTTTATAAAATTGGGTAGCTTTCAACTGTATTAATGGGTTCACACCTTAAAATTTGATCTTGCCTTTCTTTTTTCTCCTACTCATGAGAGTCATTCTGTATTTGTACCAATTTTCTATTTTTATTGCAGCTTTTAGTTTTGGTGTGTAAATGTCACTCATGTGATGAAGTATATACTCAATGCCATAACTTTAGGACGTAAACATTGTCAGGATTAGGTGGTACTGCCAGCTCAGTCCCAGTACATCAACACAAGCCATCTCTGATTAACTAAACCAGTGGCTCTCAAAGTAGTGTGGAGACTCTCAAATCTGGAGACCATTTGCAGACTTCATCAATTTTCCATGGTATCCATGAAATAATCTCTCTAGTGAAGAGAGAAAAATGCATGTGGGAAATAAGAAAGATGGAATGACACCAGTTCTATTCAGTATAAATTAACAGTGGTTACTATTTAAGTTAAGGAGAAAGTGCGGACTGCAGATGCTAGAGAGTCAGAGTCAAAATGTGTGGTGGTGGAAAAGCACAGCAGGTCAGGCAGCATCCAAGGAACAGGAACACTTTGGGCATAAGCCCTTCATCGGGAATGTGGAGGGGAAAGGGGGCTGAGAGATAAATCGAGGGTTGGGCTGGAATTGGGGAAAGGTAGGTGGGGTGACGATAGGTGGATGCAGGCTGGAGGTAATTGTGATTGATCGGTGGGTAGGGTGGAGGGGATAGATGAGAAGGAAGATGGATCGGTAGGACAGGTCAAGAGGGCAGCGCCGAGTTGGAGGGTTGGATCTGGGATGAAGTGGAGATTTGGAAATTGGGTGAAGTAAATTTGGAAACTAGACTGTTTAAACTAATTCAGGAGGAGGATGGAAACCTAAATTATAGTCCGAGTGTCCAGGAGATGGAGACTAAGGTCAGAAATAATGTTTCAAGATCGCAAGAGTGCACTGGCAAGCAAGAAAGTGGTTTGAAGTGTGTCTGCTTCAATGCCAGGAGCATTTGGAATAAGGTGGGTGAACTTGCAGCATGGGTTGGTACCTGGGACTTCAATGTTGTGGCCATTTCAAAGACATGAATAGAGCAGGGACAGAAATAGTTGTTGCAGGTTCCAGGATTTAGATGTTTCAGTAAGAACAGAGAAGATGGTAAAAGAGGCGGGGTGTGGCATTGTTAGTCAAGGACAGTATTATGGTGGCAGAAAGGATGTTTGAGGACTCATTTACTGAGGTATTTTGAGCTGAGGTTAGAAACAGGAAAGGAGAGGTTACCCTGTTAGGAGATTTCTATTGGCCTATGAATAGTTCCAGAGATGTAGAGGAAAGGATTGAAAAGATTATTTTGGATAAGAGCGAGGGTACCAGGGCAGTTGTTATGGGGGACTTTAACGAGCCAAATCTTGACCGGAAACACTATACTTGAGTACTTCAGATGGGTCAGTTTTTCTCCAATGTGTGCAGGAGGATTTCCTGACACAGTATTTAGATAGGTCAACAAGCAGTGAAGCCACATTGGATTTGGTAATGAACCAGGTGTCAGATTTGGAAGTAGGTGCGCACTTTGGTGATAGTGACCACAATTCGGTTATGTTTACTTTAGCAATGGAAAGGGAAAGGAAAGGGACTGCAGGGTAAGAGGTATAACTGGGGAAAAGGCAATTATGATGCGATTAGGCAAGATTTAGGATGCACTGAATGGGGAAGGAAACTGCAGGGAGTGGGCACAATTGGAATGTGGAGCTTATTCAAGGAACAGCTGCTGCGTGTCCTTGATAAGTATGTACCTGTCAGGCAGGGAGGAAGTGGTCAAGTGGGGGAGCTGTGGTTTAATAAGGAAGTTGAATCTCTTGTCAAGAGGAAGAGGAAGGCTTCTATTAGGATGAGATATGAAGGCTAAGTTTGGGCACCTGACAGTTATAAGCTAGTCAGAAAAGACCTAAAGAGAGAGCTAAGAAGAGCCAGGAGGGGACATGAGAAGGTATTGGCAGATAGGATCAAGGAAGACCCTAAGGCTTTGTGTGGGTATATCAGGAATAAAAGAATGATGAGACTAAGATTAGGGCCAATCAAGGAAGTAGTGGGAAATTGTGCATGCAGTCCGAGGAGATGGGGAAGCGCTAAATAAATATTTCTCATCAGTATTCACACTGGCAAAAAACAATATTGTCGAGGGGAATACTGTGATACAGGCTCCTAGACTAGATGGGATTGAGGTTCATAAGGAGGAGGTGTTAGCAATTCTAGAACGTGTGAAAATAGATAAGTCCCCTGGGCTGGGTGGGATTTATCCTAGGATTCTCTGGGAAGCCAGGGAAGAGATTGCAGAGCCTTTGGCTTTGATCTTTATGTCATCGTTGTCTACAGGAATTGTGCCAGTTGACTGGAGGATAGCAAATGTTGTTCCCTTGTCCAAGAAGGGGAGTAGAGACAACCTGGTAATTATAGACCAGTGAGCCTTCAGTTGTGGGTAAAGTGTAGAAAAGGTTATAAGAGATAGGATTTATAATCATCTAGCACAGAGTAAGCTGATTAGGGATAGTCAGCATGGTTTTGTGAAAGGTCAGTCGTGCCTCACAAACCTTATTGAGTTCTTTGAGGTGACCAAAAAGATAGATGAGGGTAAAGTAGTTAATGTGGTGTATATGGATTTCAGTAAAGCATTTGATAAGGTTCCCCACAATAGGCTTTTGCACAAAGCACGGAGGTATGGGATTGAGGGTGATTTAGTCGTTTTGATTAGAAATTGGCTAGCAGAAAGAAGACAGAGGGTGGTGGTTGATGGGAAATGTTCATACTGAAGATCAGTTACTAGTGGTGTACCACAAGGAACTGTTTTGGGTCCACTGTTGTTTGTCATTTTTATAAACGACCTGAATAAGGGCATAGAAGGATAGGTTAGTAAATTAGCGGATGACACTAAGGTAGAGTTGTGGATAAGTGATGAAGGATGTTGTAGGTAACAGAGGTGACGTACATAAGCTGCAGAGCTGGGCTAAGAGGTGGCAAATTGAGTTTAATATGGAAAAGTGTAAAGTGATTCACTTTGGAAGGAGCAACAAGAATGCAAATGAAAGATTCTCGGTGTCCATGAACATAGATCCCTGAAAGTTGCCACCCAGATGGATAGGATTGTTAAGAAGGCATACGATGTGTTAGCTTTTATTGGTAGATGGAAGTCTATAGTTTTGGAACCACTAGACCATGTTGCAGCTGTACAAAACTCTGTACTTGGAGTATTGTGTACAGTTTTGGTCACCGCATTATAGGAAGATGTGGAAGCTTTGGAAAAGGTGCAGAGGAGATTTACTAGGATGTTGCCTGGTATGGAGGGAAGGTCTTATGAGGAAAGGCTGAAGGACTTGAGGCTGTTTTCGTTAGAGAGAAGGAAGTTAAGAGGTTGTTTGAGACATATAAGATAATCAGAGGGTTAGATAGGGTGGACAGTGAGAGCCTTTTTCCTTGGATGGTGGTGGCTAACACGAGGGGACATAGCTTTAAATTGTGAGGTGATAGATGTAGGACAGATGTCAGAGATAGTTTCTTTACTCAGAGAGTAGTAGGGGCATGGAATGCCCTGCCTGCAACTGTCGTAGACTTGCCAACTTTAAGGGCATTTAAATGGTCATTGGATAAACATAAGGATAAAAATGGAATAGTGCAGCATAGATAGGCTTCAGATTGGTACCATCCGGTTGGCACAACATCGAGGGCCGAAGGGCCTGTACTGCACTGTAATGTTCTATGTTTTAATATTGATGCTGTGTAGTTGTAGGGTCCCAAGGCAGAAGATGAGGCATTCTTCCTCCATTTGGTGGGTGGCTTTAATTTGGAGGTGGAGGAGGCTCAGGATTTGCATGTCCTTGGGGGAGTGTGAGGGGGAGTTAAGTGGTTGGCCACAGGGCAGTGGGGTCAGTGCGTGTGGTCAGGAGATGTTCCCTGAATTGCTCTGCGCGTTGGCATTCTATCTCCCCGATGTAGAGGAGACCACATCAAGAGCGACGGATGCAGTAAATGAGGTGGGTGGATGTGCAGGAAAATCTCTGCCAGACTTGAAATGATCCTTTAGGACCTTGCACTGAGTTGAGGGGGTGGTGTCGGTGCAAATTTTATACCTCGTGCGGCGGCAGGGGAAGGTGCTGGTTGTAGAGGATGAGTTGGTGAGAGGCGTGGACCTAATGAGGGAGTCACAGAGGGAATAGTCTCTGCGTAATGCAGATAGGGGTGTGGAGGGAAATACATTTTTGTTGATGGGGACTGATTGTAGGTGGCAAAAATGATGGAGGATAATGCACTGTGTCTGGAGATTCATGGGGTGGAATGTGAGGACCGGGGTGGGGGGGGGGTCCTATGCATGCAGTTAGAGGGATGAGGTTCAAGGGCAAGTGGAGGGAATGTGATGGAGAGCATTGTTGATCACGTGGGAGGGGAGATTGCAGCATCAACATTGATTGTACCAGTTTCCTAATCTCCCCTTGCACCACCTCATCTGAGATCCAGCCCTCCAACCCACATTGCCGTTTTGACCTGTCCTACCTATACATCTTCCTTACCACCTATTCGCTCCACCCTCCCCACTGATCTATCACAATTACCTCCCACCTTGAAGGGCTTATGCCCAAAACGTCGACTCTCCTGCTCTTCAGATGCCTGACCTGCTGTGCTTTTCCATCACCACACTTTTAGTCTTCCTTGTAACTACAGACTGAGCAGAGGTGGGAGACCACCTGTTACACATGCACTTTCGGACTCTTGTGTTGAACAAATGTCACTGTAAATACATCTTGGCCTACTCAATATTACCAGCAATGCAGAGGTCAAACTTCTCTGTTAATTAAAACCAAACACCCAGAAAAGCTCACCCCACCTTGTAATCTGTTAAAAGTGTGAGGGAGTAAAAGAGAACTCCTAACTTGCACTATTTAAAGAAAAATAACAATTTATTTTCCTAATAGAACAGTAAACAAAACTGAACACTCTTTCCCCTAACTGGCCACAATCCTATTAACATGCTGTTCCAAATACACAATTATTAAACATTACATTAACTTAATCTCAATCCACATGGTCTCAGTCTTCTCCACTGTCTTCAGTCTTATATCTGCTGATCTCCCTCAGTCATCTTCTTTCTTTTTACTGTGAGTATATATTTATAGAAAAAAGGAACCTTTGATAGAGAGCATCTTCTAATTTAGAACATAGAACATAGAACAGTACAGCACAGAACAGGCCCTTCAGCCCACTATGTTGTGCCAACCAATTTCTTTGAGATCAAGATTTTAAATAGGCAGTTAGCTCTCTGGCTCGACTGCAGTTGGTCTGCTTTTTGTTGGAAGTTGCTCTCTGATCAAATTTAAAAATGCCCTTTTTTATACCTCCAACATCATTCCCTGTCATTTGGTCTGATGTTGTGAAAACAATAAATTCAAACTCAATTGGGTTTTAGTATCCTGGGCATAATTTAAACTAATTGGTTAAATTTGAATTGTTGTCAAAACAGCAACCAAGACTCAGATACATGTAGCAAATGGCTGTTAAATGGGTACCTATTTTGGATACTTAGCCTTTCCATTCAGGCAGCTGAATCTATGCTTTAAATTTGGGAGTATTTTCTGAATATTGAAGTGAACTTAAAGTGAAAATACATGCTTTCAACTTTGTAACACTTTTGATAATAATATCACCTAAGTTTGATCTTTATCATCATGGACAAGCTGTCAGTTTGACTAAGTTATGGGTTGCTCAGTGGTTAGCACTGATGCCTCAACGCCGGGGATCCGGGTTCGATTCCCGTCTCTAGCAACTGTCTGTGTAGAGTTTGCACATCCTCCCTGTGTCTGCGTGGGTTTCCTCCAGGTACTCTGGTTTCCACCCAAAATCCAAAGATATACAGGTTAGGTGAATTAGCCATGCTAAATTACCCATTGTGTTCAGGGATGTGTAGTGCATTAGTCAGGGGAAATGTAGATTAATAAGGTAAGGGATTGAGTCTGGGTGAGTTACTCTTTAGCGTGTCTTGTTGGGCCTATGGCCTGTTCCACATTGTAGGATTCTATGAAGTTTAATACTTGGTAGTGTGGATGAGCAGAGGGATCTTGTTGTCCATGTACACAGATCTCTGAAAGTTGCCACCCAGGTAAATAGTGCGGTGAAGAAGGCATATGGCGTACTGTCTTTTATTGGTAGAGGAATTGAGTTCCGGAGCCCTGAGGTCATGTTGCAGTTGTACAAGACTCTGGTGCGGCCGCATCTGGAG
>NC_057733.1:869995-878259 GCF_004010195.1 Chiloscyllium plagiosum
TTTCCAGCATCTGCAGTCATTGTTTTTACCTCGTTGATTTTAACCCTACTGTGAATCCTCTTGCAAGGATGCCTGCCTTGAAGAAGTTTTCCTCCTCTCTCTACAAGAATCTCAGGGAGTCTCTCTCTCATTGCAACTCCCAGGTCATTTCCTCAGACTCTATGCTACTCTATCCCCACCCCTACCCTCCTCTAGCTTATCTCTCCATGCTTCAGGCTCTCTGCCTTTATTCCTGATGAAGGGCTTTTGCCCGAAACGTCGATTTTGCCTGTCCTCAGATGCTGCCTGAATTGCTGTGCTCTTCCAGCACCACTGATCCAGAATATGGAAGATAGTGGGCTAGTATAGGTTAGGTGGGCTTGGATCGGCGCAACATCGAGGGCCAAAGGGCCTGTACTGCGCTGTATTTTTCTATGTTCTATGTTCTATGTTTCTAACCAGCACTGAGAAACTGAACTGGATTTGCACAGGCCTGGGGAAGATCAGATCTTCTAGAGTGGCAGGCTTGAGGTGTTGAATGGCCTGCCTCTATTTCTTTCTTCTTTGTAACTGCAGGGATAGAAATTCAGATGTTTTGTGGAAATTTCACAATTAAAACAGTAACCTATTTTGAGCTGACTGAAATATCAAAATAAAGTGGGATAACTGTTAATAGTGATTAATAGCTTTTGTATTAGATATGATGTGCGATTTAGTTGGCATGAATGGCATTATCAGACAATCGAGAGCCACCTTTAAAGCAGTCCATGGCTGATCCGTGGCCTAATTCCCAATACATGCCTTTGGCCAATATCCTTTAATACCTTTGCTTCACAAAATGTATCAATCTCAGTTTTAAACCTAATAACGGATCTAGCATCCACTGACATTTGTTCTAAATATCTACTATCTTTTGTGTGCAAGTAACTGGGCTATTTCTCACATTACTGTCCTGGCAGTGGAAACCATAAATTCCAGAGCAATTTTCTAACCGCTTTTGAGTTTCCAAGCTGAACACATATGCAGAATGGTTCATTTCCTTGTGTGATTAGTTGGACAGACTCCTTTTGAAATATTGCTGTTCTCTGCAGGACTGAGCCCCTCTTGGCACCTGGAGCATGTGGCAGTTTGGGACAAGCAGACTGACATTATGTACTATTTCCTGGCCCAGGATTGGTTGTCGGTGGAGAATGAGAAGAATGAGGGGATGGTAGAGAAGGATGTGTTGGCAGCATGTAAGTATGGACACAGCAGCAAGGTGAATGGACGCCAGTTGTAGTATTGCCACTGAGGCATTTGTTCCTGGGATAGTCTTAAGATAAAACTAAGAATAGGACTCCACCCAAATGTTCCTATTCACAGAGTGGGCAATTTACCTTTCTTCAAATACACTTGGAAATTCTGAGCTGCATGGGATTGATGACACAAAAAAAAAGAAAGATGAATATTACCTTTTGTGACTTCAGGACACCCAATGCAGTGGATTGCTGCTATAACGCCAAACTCACAGCCAATGTGCACCTCTTTGCCATCTCTATGATAACAATTAGACCACATGTTATTAGTAACACTTGCTGGTGATAAATATTAGGAGAATTCTTTTGCATTTCTTCAAAATAGTGCACTGGTGAAGTAGATGGGACCTTGTTCAATTTGCTCCAAAATTCAGCACCACTGACAGTGCAGTACCTAACTAAAAATTCTCCTCAGAGGACGAATTCCTGCTCATACTGTACAACACTCTGGGTCACAGAACAGACTTAAGGAACAGGTGAACTGTGTTGGGAATGGCAAGCAGGCTGCTTATTCACTTGTTTTCAGACATTTGTCAGCCTCGCTAGTTTACAGATAGTCCTCAGCCCACTTGATCTCTAGAAATATTTTAATATTCACAGATCATCACATGGGCAGCACCCTGGCTCAATGGTTTACACTGCTGCCTCACAGCACCAGGGACCTTGTTTGATTCCAGCCTTGGTAGCTGTGTGTAGTTTGCACATTCTACCCATATCTGTGTGGATCCCTTTGGATGCTCTGGTTTCCTCCCACAGGCCAAAAATGTGCAGGTTGGTGGATTGGCCATACTAAATTGCCCGTAGTGTCCAGGAATGTGCAGGTTAAATAGATTAGTCATAGCAAATGTGAGGTTATGAGAATAGGGAAAGAAGGTGTGTTTGGACAGGATGCATTGCAGAGGGTCAGATGAGCCAGACATCCTCTGGAGATTCTGTGATCAGGTCAGTTTTACCTTACTCCATGTCGAAGCTGGTCTTCCCATCCTATCCCTCCCCTCCTCCCTTACATTCACAAGTTGTATTTCAGTTAGACACTCACTCTCACTCTCAGCTGCCGACTCTCTGGTTCCCACAAGTCCTTTACTTCCAATGAAAAAAAATTCATCTTCCACAGCCTTTCCTGATTATCCTGATGCAAACTGATATCAGTAGCCACGCGCCTTGAACTGTTGTCTGTTCTGCACTCAAAGGAAACGAGAACACGTTAATCAGTTTCACTGTGCAGTTCCAGCTTGGCCCAGTGGTAACACCTTTGTCATCTGAGTGTGTCAGTTGACTATAATTGTCTGCAGTTATTGGGAAATAACTTGGAATTCACCGAGGCTCCTGTAAGTAGATACAGAAAGACACCGGAATTCTTGATGAAGAGCTTATGCTCGAAACGTAAATTCTCCTGCTTCTCAGATACTGCCTGACCGGCTGTGCTTTTCCAGCGCCACACTCTTTGACACTGCGTCTAATTACCCTCTAACATTCTCAGAGTCAAAACCATATGAGCAATGGAAGAATGAAATGAATACATACACACTGGTTACATCCCTGCTAAAGAAGACCTGAGATGTTGTCCCATTGGATCAGTGCTTTGGGAGCTGGATTATAAGTTCAATGAACATCATCTTGCATGGAATCCATGCTACATCATCGGATTTTGTTAAGTTTTAGAACCAGCTGGCCACTTCATGAAGAAATTTCTCATGGACTTTGTCCTAATGTGGACAGGCACAAGGTTCTAACTAATAGTCAGTTCTTATAAAATAAGAGCCAGATATAACAGATATCGGCTAACTTGAAATAATTCCTGGGAAAAAAACAGTTCTTTCCTTCAACCTTTGTTGAATAAATGGGACATTCCATGGAGACAAAGAATAGGGATTCCATTGATTGCTAGATGTCAAGACAGGCCAGATATTGGGGCATCAATTTAATGGAAATATTAAAGGGAGCATGAAACAAAATGTGCTAGAAGCATCTTTATAAGATCTCTGTATTACAGTGGCTGACAGAATTTGACCACCAATACTCGAGAAATTTATTACCAGGAATGTTGAAGAAGTGGTTAGGCCACTTTTGGAATACTGCATTCAATTTTGGTTTTCCTGCTATAGGAAGGATGTTGTTAAACATGAATGGGTGCAGAAAAGATTTGCAAGGATCATGCCAGATTTGAATGACAGGGAGAGGCTGAACAGGGTGGGGCTATTTTCTCAGGAGTGTTGGAGGCTGAGGCCTGTCCTTATCGAGGTTTGTAAAATCATGAGGGACATTGATAGGCTGAATAGCCAAGGTATTTTTCCCTGGGTAGGGGAGTCCAAAACTAGATAGCACAGGTTTAAGTTGGAAATATATAAAAGGGACCTAAGGGGCAACCTTTTCATACAGATGGTGCTGCAACTATGGAGAGAACTGCCAGGGGAGGTGGTGGAAGCTGGTACAATTACAACATTATAAAAGTATTTGGATGTATACATGAATCGTAAAAGTTTAGAAGGATATGGGCTAAATGCTGGCAACTGTGACTAGATTAATAAAACCATAAGACATAAGGGCAGAAATTAGGCCATTTGGTCTATCGAGTCTGCTCTGCCATTCAATCATGGCTGATAACTTTCTCAACTCCATTCTCCCACTTTCTCCCCGTAACCTTTGATCCCTTGACAATCAACAACCTATCTATCTCTGTCTTAAATATACTCAGCGACCTGGCCTCCACAGCCTTCTGTGGGAGTGAATTACATCAATTTACCACTCTCTGGCGGAAGAGGTTTCTCCTTATCTCTGCTTTAAAGGGTCTTCTCTTTACTCTGTAGTCGTGCCCTTGGCTCCTCGTCTCTTCTGATAATGGAAACATCTTCCCAATGTGCACTTTGTCCAGGCCTTTCAGTATTCTGTAAGTTTCAATTAGATCCTCCCTCATCCTGCTAAATTCCATATAGTCCCAGAGTCCTCACATGTTCCTGACATGTTAAGCCTTTCATTCTTGTGAACCTCTTCTGGATCCATTCCAGGGTCAGTACGTCCTTCCTGAGCTAGGGGGCTAAACATTGTTCACAATACTCTAAATGTGGTCTGAACAGAGCCTCATAAAGCCTTGGAAGTACATCCCTGCTTTTATATTTTTGTTCTTGCAAAATAAATGCCAACATTGTATTTGCCTTCCTAACTATTGATTCAACCTGCAAGTTTACCTTAAGAGAATCCTAGACTGGGACTTCACAGTCCCTTTGCACTTCAGATTTCTGAATTTTCTCTCCATTTAGAAAATAGTCTATGTCTCTATTCTTCCTCTCAAAGGGAATTTTCCATGTTGTATTCCATCTGCCACTACTTTGCCTACTCTTTTAACCTGTCTAAATCTTGCTGTAGCCTCCCTGCCTCCTCAATACTACCTGCCTCTCCACCTATCTTTGTATCATCTGCAAACTTCACCAGAATATCCTCAGTTCCTTCATCTAGATCATTAAAGTATAAAATGAAAAATTGTGGCCCCAACACTGACCGTTGCAGAATACCACATGTCACCGGCTGCCAGCCTGAGAATGATTCATTTATTCCTACTCTTGCCTTCCGCCAATCTTCTATCCATGCTAGTACCTTGCCTCTAAAACCATGGGCCCTTATCTTAGTCAGCAGCCTCCCTGTGCGGCATCTTGTCAAAGGCCTTCTGAAAGTCCAGGTAGATAAAATCCATCAGCTCTCCTTCTAGCAGCTTCTCTTTGGTGACAGCCACCATACTCACTTCTGCCTCCTGACTCTCTTGAATTTTTGGGATGTTACTCATGTCTTCCATCATGAAGACTGATACAAAGTACTTGTTCAGTTCCTTAGCCATTTCATTGTTCCTCATTACTACTTCTGCAGTGTCATTTTCCAGCAGCCCAATGTCCACTTTTGCCTCTATTTTGCTCTTTATATATCTAAAGAAACTCTTGCAATGTTCTTTTACAGTACTGGCTAACTTACCCTCATACTAAATCTTCTCTTTCCTTATATTCTTTTTCATTGTCCTCTGTTGATCCCAATCCTCTGGCTTCCCACTGTCCTTCTGCATTAGCTACTTCCTCTTTTGCTGTTATGCTGTCCCTGACTTCCCTTGTCAGCCCTGGCTGCCTCGTCCTCCCTTTAGTATGCTTCTTTTTCCGAGGGATGAATTTTTGTTGTGTCTCCCGAATTACTCCCAGAAACTCCTGCCGTTGCTCTTCCATTGCCTTTCCTATTAGCCTCCTCTCCTAGTCGATTCTGGTCAGCTGTCCCCTCATGCCTCTGTAGTTGCCTTTAATCAACTATAGATTAGATTACTTACAGTGTATAAACAGTCCCTTCGGCCCAACAAGTCCACACCGACCCTCCGAAGAGCAACTCCACCCATGCCCCTACATTCACCCCTTCACCTAACACTACTGGCAATTTAGCATGGCCAATTCACCTGACCTGCACATTTTTGGACTGTAGGAGGAAACCGGAACACCCAGAGGAAACCCATACAGACATGGGGAGAATGTGCAAACAGACAGTTGCCTGAGGCGGGAACTGAACCCAGGTTTCTGGCGCTGTGAGGCAGCAGTGCTAACTACTGTGCCAACGTGCCATCCATAACTATCACGTCTGATTCCACCTTCTCCCTCTCAAATTGCACAGCAAATTCTATTATGTTATAGTCACTGCTTCCTAAGGTTCCTTCACCTTAAGCTGCCTTCTCACGTCTGCCTCATTGCACATTACTAAAATCCAAATTGTCTGTTCCCACATCAGATCCACCAAAAGCTGCTCCAAAAAGCCATTTCCTTTCTTACAATCCACTACCAATCTAATTGTCCTGTCTACTACCAACTATATTGAAATCCCTTATGATCACGGTAACCTTGCCGTTCTTACACATCTTTTCCATCTCCTGGTGTATCATGTGCCCCACATCCTGACAACTGTTTGGAGACCTGTGCATAACTCCCATTATGGTTTTTTTCACCTTTGCAGTTCCTCAGCTTTACCTACACAGATTCTACATCATCTGATTCAGTATTGTTTCTTGCTAATGATTTAATTTCATTTCTTATTAATAAGGCAAACCCACCCCGCTCTGTCCACCTGCCTTTCTTTTCGATAAGATTTATATCTTTGGATATTTAGGACCTGATCCTGATTCCCTTGCAGCCATGTCTCTCTTGTCCCCAACACATCATTCCTACCAAATTCAATCTGCACCACAAGCTTATTTATCTTATTTATTAGTATGTGTATTCAGATACCACACCTTCATTCCTGTATTTGCCGTCCCTCTTCTCATTGTCATCCCTTTTAATGTAAGATATCTGACTGGCAGGGATGAGTTGACCAAAGGGTCTATTTCCATGCTGTACAACTCCATGACTGTGTACAATTAATCAGTGCTTCAGGTATGACTTACTGTATCATTGTGCTAACTGCCCAAAGCAGAGGGACAGGGTCCATGCAAACAGGAGCCATGAACTACCACTGCAGTACAGGGACATAACCTGCACTGAATCACATATACATATACGCAGGAATGCATGCACACACATGCACAGAGGAAAAAAAACATGGGTGCTATGGATGGGGCAATACTGGGAAAGCATTTCAGTGATCTCTGTTCACAAGATCTGCCAAGATGGTTCTTGTGCTGATCAGAATGCTACTTCTCAGACGTTCTTTGTTTTCACCAGTTTGCAAGAGACACGGGACTGATTCACTTGTAAAATGTCTTTGACATATTATTAAAAGTCATAGCTGATGGGAGAAAAAGGATAGACTGGCTTTCTTCAGGTTTATGCTACAAAAGTCAGAGTGAGTTTCTGAGCTGGTGGTGGCCCGAAAGCTCCTCTCTAGCTTGTTCATAGTCACAAATTGTTCAGCGACCTGAGAATCAATCAAATCATTATTGGCAGACATAAGGCATTTGTCATTGGTTTGTGGACTGGTGACCAGTTATCAATCAGCTACTTGTATCAAATACTTGCACACAGATCCTCAACTGTAAGTTCATTTGGATACACACTTCAACTACCACTGGAACCAACAGTAATCCTTAAAGCAGTTCTCCCATTTCTGTGCACAATTAAAAATGCAAAGATACTCTTTACATACCCAGACCATGATGATAGAGGAGTAAGGTTGATCACCAGCTAATGAGGCAATCTTGATAGGCTAATATTGACAAGGCACCAGGACCAGATGAGATGCATCCAAAGCTATTGAAGGAAGTGAGAGTGGAAATTGCAGAGGCAATGGCAATAATCTCTCAATCTTCCTGAAACTCCTGGGAGGTGCTAGGCATTATGACCTGAGAGTCATAGAGATGTACAGCGCGAAAGTAGACTCTTTGGTCCAGCTCATCCATGTTGACCAGATATCCTACATTAATCTAGTCCCATTTGGCCCATATCCTTCTTAAATCCTTCCTATTCATATACCCATCCAGATGTCTTTTAAATTTGCAGTTATACCAACCTTCACCACTTCCTCTGGCAGCTGATTCCATACACGTACCATCCTCTGCATGAGAAAGTTGCCCTTAGGTCCCTTTTAAATCTTTCCCACTCATTTTAAACTATGCCCTCTAGTTTTGGATTCTCCCACCCCGGGGAAAAAATATTGTCTGATTACCCTATCCATGCCCCTCATGATTTTATAAACCTCTGTAAGGTCACCTCAGCTTCTTCTGCTCCAGGGAAAATAGCCCCAGCCTATTTAGCTTCTCCCTATAGCTTAAACCCTCCAACCCTGGCAATATCCTTGTAAATCTTTTCTGAACCTTTTCAAGTTTCACACATCCTTCCTATGGCAGGGACACCAGAATTGCATGCTATATTCCATTGGCCTAATCAATGTACAGCCGGAACATGACCTCCCAACTCCTATACTCAATGCACTGACCAATAAAGGCAAGCATACCAAACGCCTTTTTCACTGTCCTATCTACCTGTGACTCCACTTTCAAACAACTATGAACTTCTACTCCAATGGTGTCTTTGTCCA
>NC_057733.1:878759-894143 GCF_004010195.1 Chiloscyllium plagiosum
GGATACAGAGTCCTTTTATTCAATTTTTTTTAGTGTTTTGGAAACTGTCCCTATCTGCTGACAAACTCTAAAGTTTGCAATCACTGTCTCTTCCCATAATACTGTTTCACATCACGTTTATTTCTACTTTGATCACTTTACTCAAAATTCCACTACATGGTTCATAGAATTATAGAATCCCTACAATGTGAAAGCAGGCCATTTGGCCCATCAAGTCCACATCGAGCCTCCAAAACCCAACCCTGCATTTCCCATGACTAATCCACCTAACCTACACATCTTTGGAGGAAATCCACACAGACACAGAGAGAATATGCAAACTCCACACAGACATTTGCCCAAAGGTGGTATTGAACCTGGCTCCCTGGTGCTTTCTCCCTCCCCTATATGCCCTATTTTCTAATTTCTAGTTATATACACAATTCACTACAACACAGCATGATTCCATTGTAGACCATCCAACTGTAGAGCCCTGACTTATTCCAATACAGATGTCAGAATCCATTTGTCCGGCACCAGTCTTTGAGCACACATTCAACTCTTACTTTGTTTACCTTACGTGAATTTGCTCATCTCTCTGGGAGTAACTAGAGATTATTAGCTTTGAGGTTCTGATTTTTAAATTGCAAATCTCCTACTTTACCCTGCCCACGCCATTGGTCTATTACCACTGATCTTTCCTCTTCCACTGCAAGTTCCTCTCCATGTCTGAGCAGATGTCTTGAAACTTGGCATTGGCAACAGAGCTTTCTGGCTTCTCACTTCTGGCTAGAGCGAACAGTGTCAATTTCCCTGACCGTACTTTGCCTTACTATCACTATTTTATCTCCGCCCACTTTAATGTCTTCCTCCACTGTGGTGCCATCGTCAGTCAGCCATATTACAAAATTTACTCTCATTCACTTAAGCTGCAGGAACCTAGAACCTGTTGGACAATTGCAACGGCTGGGACTCTTTCAGTTTCACCTTCTTAAGCAGTGTACCTGCCCAATGTGTAGTGACACCCTCCTGTTCCAGACTATTGACCAAGTCAAGTGATGCTAGCCTAAAGCATTTGATCACCTTCTGGAACAAAGTGTCCACTACAGATGTGGCTGCCATGGATTAACATTGCTGCCAGACATTCCACAAACAACAGCTAAGACACATCGCAGCATAACGTTATTCATCTTGCAACATGAGAAACATTGGAGATGCACATAAAATAGAGAGTGCGAAAGGGTATGCAGGAGCAGAGGGACCTGGATGTATAAATATACAAATCATTACTGATGTCAGGACAGGTTAAGAGGGAATTAATAAAGTATGCAGCATTTTCAACTTATTAATAGGGGCATAGAGTACAAAAATAAGTAATAGGCACTTCAGTCCAACTCGACCATGCTGACCAGCTGTCCTAACCTAATCTAGCCCAAGCATATTCAGCCTCTCCAACCCAGCAACAGCCTTGTCGATCTTTTCTGAACCTTTTCAAGTTTCACAACATTCTTCTGATAGGAAGGAGACCAGAATTGCACGCAATGTTTCAAAAGTGGCCTAACCAACGTCCCTGTACGGCCACAACATAACCCCAACTCCTAAAGTCAATGCTCTGACCAATAAAGGAAAGCATATTAAATGCCTTCTTCACTATCCTGTCTACCTGCAACTCTACTTCCAAGGAGTTATGAACCTGCATCCAAGGTCTCTTTGTTCAGTAACACTCCCTAGGACCTTAGCAGTAAATGTATTAAGTGTCCAGTTCTAGGCACCACACTTTAGAAAGGGCGTGAAGACATTGGAGAGAATGCAGAAAAGATTCACATTAATGATTCCAGGAATGAGGAATTTTAGTTATCAGGATAGATTGAAGAAGTTGAGAATATTTTTCTTGGAGAAGATTGAGAGGATATTTGATCAAGGTATTTAAAACCATGAGGGGTTTGGACAGAGCAGATAGGGAGAAACTGTTCTCATTGGTGGGTGTTTCAAGAACCAGAAGGTATCATTTTAAGGTGATTTGTAAAAGGAGCAATAGCAACACAAGGAAAACTATTTTGTATAGTGAATGGTTAAGGTCTGGAACACTCTGCCCAAAATGTGCTGTCAAGGCATTCAAAAAGAACTGGATTAATATCTGAAAAGAAGGAATGCACAGGGTCATGGGGAGAAGGTAAGAGAGGGACACACTGTAAACATCCCCTACGGCATTGATAAAACATTGCAATTCTGAGGAGTCGGTTAGTCAATATTCATACACCTTATTTCTTCCTTACATTTAACCAAATTGATTCTGTTCTTTGCAGCATCCTTTCTCTAAAGTGCTACAATATTATACTTAACTATCCCAAACCCTGCCCTTTTTATCCTTGCTTGTCTTTCCAGCAATAATGGAGAAAGTGAGGACTGAGATCAGAGCTGAAAATGTGTTGCTGGAAAAGCGCAGCAGGTCAGGCAGTCAACTCTTACTTTGTTTACCTTACGTGAATTTGCTCATCTCTCTGGGAGTAACTAGAGATTATTAGCTTTGAGGTTCTTATTTTTAATCTGAATCTGAAGAAGGGCTCATGACCGAAACGTCGATTCTCCTGCTCCTTGGATGCTGCCTGACCTGCTGCGCTTTTCCAGCAACACATTTTCAGTTTCCAGCAATAATGCACATCCAATCTTGTTCTTTCTAAAACCAGATCTTTGTTATTGGCAAAGTATTCCATGTGGCAATCTATAGCTGTAACTCACCAAAATAATTCACTTCAGTTTGTGTATTTATAGGCTGATTTAGGTTTCATTATTTTCTTCATTTCTCTAATCCGTAACCCTTCCCCCTTATTCCCATATTATGGAACTATTCGCTTCTCCAGTACTAACTTTATGCACCATGTTCTCCTCTTTTAATTCTTTAGGTTAATGTCCATTTCCCTCATGATTTAGTTTAAATTCACCCCAACACTCCACTGAAGATCTCTGGGAAGGCTCCAGTCCCAGTGCTGTTGAGGTGCAACACATCCCCTTTGAATACAATGCATGCGTTTTGCCCCAGAACTGTCCTCAGTGCCCCAAAAAGCTGAAGTCTTCCCCTCTGCACCATGTTTCATGCCATGCTGACTCTTCCTATCTTCTTATTCCTACTTTTACTCATGCCATGCACTGAGAGTAATTCAGAGATTAAGTCCTTTGAGGTCGTATTTTTAAACTTCCTCCCTTGGTCCCGAATAACTTTCATTGGTTGTAAAATGCTTTGAGATGTGCCAGGATCAAGAAAGCGGTGAGAAAAATACAAATTTCAGCAGTATTTCTTGACACTTACATAACTCTCTGAGCTGGCATCTGCAATAGAGTCCAGGCCTCCAGGAATGGACAGGAAGGAGGAGCTGCCCAGCTCTGAAGGATCCAAACACATATCCATCCCCACAGTCTGTGCCTCCAGGATAGAGCCTTCAGGGTCATCCACTGTGACCTGGGAGAGAGTAACATGCCATTGAAAAAAATCACTGCCTCACTAACAATAGCTGAATTTCCCAACCAATAATGACGAGGAGTTGTGGGGTATCCTATAAACCACTGGTATGTCATCAGTAAAGTGAGGGTGATAGCAATTGGGTATGCTATTGGGTATGCTATTGGGTATGCTATTGGATATGCTATTGGGTATGCTATTGGGTATGCTATTGGATATGCTATTGGGTATTCTATTGGGTATGCTATTGGGTATGCTATTGGATATGCTATTGGGTATGCTATTGGGTATGCTATTGGGTATGACTGATGAAAGAAGTTGTCAGCATTGTCTATTATCTGATGGAGCAAGGCCAAGTTTAATCCAAGGCCAAGTTTAATCCAAGGCCAAGTTTAATCCAAGTGGCTTCATTCAGCTCTTTGACCACTGTAACTATCAGCATGCCGACCCATAGGCCATATCCCTCCACCATTTTAGAAATGTGTGAAAACAAACCATTCCAGGCAACACATGAGACTCACTGCCCCAAGTGCACAGCGTGGCTTCGACTGGAAATGGTCAAGATTCTTTCAGTCACAATCAAAGTAGGCAAAATTGGCAAAAACCATTGGCAAAGCTGGGAATTCCTTGAAAATGTGGGCACCCCAGTTTTCAAGGGAAGCAAGGCACCTTGTGGTACTTGTTGATATTGAGCGCATTGACCATGTCAACTGCCTTTAGTTTCAGGGATGACTGCAGGTTCAGAGCCACTGACTAGCTGAACAAACCAGGCTCCGAGTATCCACCTCCAGCCCTTCTGTGAACACCACATTGGGAATGTCAATGTGGAAGCACTCAGCTGAGCTCACGTGTTGTCCACCCTCAATATCTCAGCTGATGTGAAGAACATGGTCACTTATTAAGCTCAGCGTGACCCCAGTCCCACAGGTATAAGCCCAAGTCCCATGAGTGTGACTCCAGACCCATGACCATGACATTCAGTCTGACAGAGAGTTAACCCAACTGTCACAAAGTACAAAACCAAACCCCATTCCCAACTAATTCCCACTGCTGCCCATGGAATGCCAAACCAAAGCAAAACTAGTCTAGAACCAGCCAAAATAGGGAAAAATAATGAGAAGTATAAGAAATCAAGGCTAAGGAAGCATTTGCAGATAAAGACTAATGGAAATTACACAGGAACCATCTTCAGCTGGTTCATCACTGACTTTCTCTCCATCATTAGTTCAGAAGTGAGGATGTTCGCTGATGATTGCACAATGTTCAGCACCATTCACGACTCCTCAGAAACTTTCTACCCGTCCTCTGACCTCAAAGGACTAGTGTGCATGATCCTAAGTGTTGCTCTGATCCTCAGTGCTTCCCAGGGTCCTATCATTCATCATGTATTTCTTTGCTTTGTTTGTCCTACCCAGGTGAATCACCTCACATTGGTCTAGAACCACAAAGGTGGGGAAGGGGCTAATGTCTCCTTCCCGTACATGAATGGTCACTGAAGTCAATCAATTTGCACAGCAGACAGATCAAACTATGTTGAGCTTACCTGGCTGCGGATTCTTCTGAAGAGGCAGGTGAACAGGAGGTGGATCGGGAAAACGACAAACGCAAGAACAATGCCAACCGCCACGGTCTCACCTGTGACAGCGGCCAGATATGCCACAGGGAAGCTGTTTACAGGACACAAGTTGTTCAGTAATTTCAAATGTTAAATGGCACACTCTTCTCTCCTATTCAATTTCACCTACCCCACAATTAGCAGCTAGGCAGGGTGGTGCTTTAGGTATAATCCATCTCCTCTTAAGACCTAACCTGGGCACTCCCATTATACTCCACTGAGAGCAGGGAAAATACCAGGCACTGACATGCGTGATGTCTGTGTGTTCACTAACATTTACCCAGTTAGCCCTCAGAGTATCAAATCACTGGGAGAAAAACCCCCTGACCTGGGACAATGACCCCTTGACCTGGGACAATGCCACTCTGACCCAGTTCAGTGAACCCTGACCCAGGACATTGTCCCAGGTCTGTGTTTATCGTTTTGGGTCAGGGATTCAATGATAGCCTGACCCAGGATCACTTTGCTGGGATTATACTACAGGCCTCCCACTGGTCAAAGAGAGATAGAGAGAGAAATGTAGACAAATCACAGAAAGGCATGAGGAAAACAGGGCCATAGTTGTAGGGGATTTCAACATTGCTAAACTTAACTGATATAGCCTTCATGTGAAAGGATTATATAGGGTGAAATAGTTAAAGTGCAGCCATGAGAGCTTTATATGTCAATAGTCCGACGAGAGATGGGGCAGTGTTCAATCTAATCCTAAGGAAATGAAGTCAGTCAAGTGGTTGAGGTTTCAGTGGGTGAGCATTTTGGGATAGTGAAAATAACCCTACACTTCAAAGTCATTCTGAAAAGGGATAAGGATAATGCAGAAGCTAAGTGTCTGAGACCAATCTTAATATCATTCAAAGGATTTGGCAGATATAGGCTGGGAGCAGCTACTTGCAGGTGGAAAGTGGAAGACACTTAAAAGTAGTACAGTGAGAGTTCAGGGCCAGCATGTTCCTCTACGACTGAAGGGCAAGGGCAGAACATCCAGGGAATGTTGGATGTCAAGGGATATTGAGAGTTAGATAAAATAGAAGAAGGAAGCATGTGTTAAGTACAATGCATTAAAAACAGGGAAGGTCTTTCAAATGTATAGAGAGTGTTGAGGGGTGCTTAAAAAGGAAATTTTAGGAGGACAAGAAAGGGCCACAAAATATCTTTGGCAGATAGGATTAAGGAAACCATCAAGGCATTTTATAAATATGTTAAAAATAAGAGGATTACCAGGGAAAGAGCCGGGTTTATTAGGGCCCAAATGGACACTGTATGCATGGAGCTAGTCAACGTGGGTGAGGTGTCACAGACTTTGTAGCTGTGATTTTAGTTGAGGTGCTGAGGTTCTAGAAGATATTAAGATTGATAGGGAGGAGTTATTCGATATTTTACTGAGCATTAAAGGACATAAACCTCCTGGGTCTGATTAGATGTATCCCAGGCTGCCTAAGGGAGGCAAAGGAGGAGATTGTTGGAGATATTTAACAATTCACTGGCCACAGGAGAAGTGCCAGATGACTGGAGGATAGTTAATGTGGTTCCTTTGTTCAAGAAGGGCAGTGCGGATAGGTCAGGTAATCACAGACCAGTTAGTCTGATGTCAGTGGTAGGGAAGTAATTGCAAATCGTTCTGAGGGGCAGAATGGTCACTCAGTGGTTAGCACTGCTGCCTCACAACACCAGGGACCCAGGTTTGATTCCAGCGTCAGCCGACTGTCTTTGCTGAATTTGCAAATTATCCCCGTGTCTGTGTGGGTTTCTTCTAGGTGCTCCAGTTTCTTCCCACAGTCCAAAGCATGCATAGGTGAGGTGGATTGGCCATGCTAAATTGTCCATAGTGTTCAGGAATGTGCAGTCTAGGTGGACTGTCCATGAGAAATGCAGGGTTACAAGGATAGGGTAAGGGGATGGGTCTGGGAGGGATGCTCCAAGGGCTGAATGGCCTGCTTCTGCAGGGATTTTATGCAAGCCTCTATGGATAGTCAGCACAGATTTGTTGGAGGGACATACTGTCTGATTCATTTAATTGAGTTTCTGAAAAGGTGAAAATAGCTCAGTTGATGTGGACTTCGGTAAGGCCTATGACCAGCTGCCACATGGAAGTCACAGAAACGGTAAGTGCCTATAAAAGGTAAAGGCTCATGGGATCCAAGGCAAGTTGCCAAATAGGATCCAAATTTGGCTTACAACTAGGAGGCAAAGGGAAATTGTGGAGGGTTATTCGTGTGTTTGAAAGCCTGTGACTATCTGTGTTGTATTGGAGTCTGTGCTGGAACCTTTGCTGTTTGTTATGTACATTAACAATGTGGATTTGAATACAGAAGATATAATGAATAAGTTTGCAGATGACACAAAAATCAGTGGCACTTTGATAGTGAAGAGGATAGTCTGATATTGACTAGCTGGTAAACTGCACACAACAATGGCAGGTAAAATTTAATCCTGATCACTGTGTGATGGTGCATTTTGGGATGCAATAAGGGAAAGATATCCACAATGAATGGTAGGTCTCTTGAGAGTACTGAGATACAAAGGGGCCTTGCTGTACAAGTCCATAGATCTCTGAAGATGTCAGCACATGTATGCAGGATCATGAAGAAAGCTAGATGTTTGTCTTAATTAGCCAGGGCGTGGAATATAGAAGTAAGGTAGCATTGTTCCAACTTTTTATGAAACATCAGTTAAGCCGCAGATGGAATATTGTGTTCAGTACTGGTCCCTGCCCTGTTGGAAGGACATGATTTCACTGTAGCGGGTGCAGAGGAGATTCCTCATGATGCTGCCTGGAATGAAAATTCTCGGTTACAATGAGATACTGGATAGGCAGGGCTTGTTTTCCTTTTGAGCAGAAGGGGCTGAGGATCTGATTCAGCTATACAAAATAATGAGAGGCATAGACAGGGTAGATCATGAGAATCGTTTTCCCCATTGGCAGATGAGTCTAAGACCAGAGGGCATAAGCTTAAAATGAGGAGTAAGTGATTTGAGGAGATCTGGTTAAAAAAAAATTAACTGGGAAGGTGAAAGAAGTACGGAAGATATTTCCTTAGAGGGTGGTGGAGACAAGTATTCTTGCAACATTTAAGAAGCATCTGGATGAGGAGGACTGCTGTAATTTGATATTTATAGTCAGCATTGACATGGTGGGCTGAAGAGCCTGTTTTTCTGCTATATGACTTTATGGAGGACATCGACCCCTGACCCAGGACAATGAACTCTGACTTGGGCCAATTATGCCCTGAACTGGGGACAATGACATTCTGACAGAGACAATGACACCCTGACCCAGGTCACTGAAACCTGAACAGGGACAATGATACGCTGAACCAGTACAATGACACGTTATTACAATGGAGTAATGAACACAGGACAACAGGATTGGGTGAATTATCATTTGAATATATTAGCCATGTACTGACCTTTCATTTTTGGTACCCACAGCCCCATACCATGCAGCTGCTGCAGTGAGAAACAGGTACATGAGCAGGGTACAACAGGTGAGCCGCTGCACCCGCGTGAAGTGGCTCCGAGGCAGACGATCCCAGACTGAGAGCCAGATGTGCTTCTCTGACACCCCACGCTTCAGCTGAGAGATAAAAATACGAGAGAAACGACGCAACTCCTGGGGACCTAGTAAAAGAGCAAAGCAAAACAGGTCAGGATTACATGAAACCTCAGCACTTTTAGCTTTCAGACTGTATCCAGCAATGAGATCAATAATGGCCAGGTTGTAGAATATTGATAAGGACACTGACCAGAACTCTGCTGCTCTTTTTCAAGTAATAACATGCAATGTTTTGTACACAGCAAAGATAGTAGCCAGAAATCTGCTTTGATGTCTCATCTGAAAAATGACGCTGCTATCATTGTAGCACTCCTGCAACATTGGATTGGAGTGCAGGCTGGAATTCTGAGCTAAGATTTGTAGGGCTGGGAGGGATCACATGACATTCTATTCTACTAAGTCAAGTGTAAAGAATGGAATGACGGGCATGACCCCGGTAAGGACTAATTACATAGAACATAAAAAAGTACAGCACAGAACAGGCCATTTGGCCCATGATGATGCGCCAAGGATTATTCCTAATCTAAAATAAAATAACCTAATCTACACACCCCTCAACTCACTGCTGTCCATGAGCATGTCCAGCAGTCGCTTAAATGTCCCTACTGACTCTGCTTCCACCACCACCGCTGGCAACGCATTCCATGCATTCACAACTCTCTGCGTAAAGAACCTACCTCTGACGTCTGCTCTACACCTTCCTTCTATCACCTTAAAACTACGACCCCTTATCCCAGTCAAATCTATCCTGGATAAAAGTCTCTGGCTATCGACTTTATCCATGCCTCTCATTACCTTGTATACCTCAATAAGGTCACTTCTCTTCCTCCTTCTCTCCAGAGAGAAAAGTCCGAGCTTAGTCAACCTCTCTTTGTAAGACAAGCCCTCCAGTCCATGCAGCATCCTGGTAAACCTTCTTTGCATCCTCTCTAAAGCCTCCGTATCTTTCCTATAATAGGGCGACCAGAACTGGATACAATGTTCCAAGTGTAGTCTCACCAGGGTTTTGTAGCATTGCAGCAAAGTCTCGCGGCTCTTAAACTCGATCCCCCTGTTAATGAAACCAAAACACCATATGCAACTTTGAGGAATCGATGCACTTGAACACCAAGATCTTTTGTTCCTCCACACTGCCAAGAATCCTGTCTTTAGTCCTATATTCAGGATGCAAGGTAGACCTTTTAAAATGCATCACCTCACATTTATCCAGGTTGAACTCCATCTGCCATTTCTCAGCCCAGCTCTGCATCCTGTCGCGCTGCAGCCTGCAACAGCCCTCGATACTATTGACGACACCTCCAAGCTTTGTGTCATCAGCAAATTTACTAACCCACCCCTCAAGCTCTTCATCCAAGTCGTTTATAAAAGCTACAAAGAGCCGAGGACACCACTCAACACTGACCTCCAGGCGGAATACTTTCCATCCACAACCACACTCTGCCTTCTGTCAGCCAACCAATTCTGAATCCAGATAGCCAAATCTCCCTGTATGCCATACCCCCTAACTTTATAAATTAGCCTAAGGTGGGGAACCTTATCAAATGCCTTGCTGAAGCCCATATACTCACATCCACTGCTCCACCTTCGTCGACCTGTCTCGACACCTCCTCAAAGAACTCAATAAGATTTGTGAGGCATGACCTGCCCCTCTCAAAGCAATACTGAATGCCTTTGATTATGCTATGCTTTTCCAAACAGCCATAAATCATTTCCCTCAGAATTCTTTCCAAAACCTTGCTGACCACAGACGTAAGACTGACTGGTCTGTAATTGCCAGGGATTCCCCTATTACACTTTTTGAAAGGAGAAACAACATTCCCCACCCTCCAATCCTCTTGTATGACTCCCGTGGAGAGTGAGGAAACAAAGATCTTCACCAGAAAAGAAAGGACAACCATGACAGAAGGAATCAATATCACATTTTAAAACATTAGTTGTAAGAATCAAACCTAAAATCAATATAAAATTAAGCAAACATTAACTAACAAATGGTTGTCATGCTCATACAATATAGACTTATGAAATACAATTCTGACATAGACACTCTTAAAATGGAGTTGAAATTTAAGGCAGCCTCTCATTTCATGCTAATACACATGAAATTCCAAGACCACCTGAGGTATCTTCATAATGGTATATAACATTTATATTCAGTTAAGCGTCATGTCTGGACAAATTATTAAAATGTAATTAATCTTTCTGGATGTGTCTTTGAGAATCCATTAAAATGCAAAAGATTCTTCATGTGGGAAATATCTTACCAAACCTTCTCAAAGTAATTCACAAAACTGTTCTCATAATACTACCTGCAGAAGTTTTGGCTTCAATGTTGAAATCCAAACAGTGTGGAAAAACTTTCTTCTACCCTAAATAGTATGTGAACAGGTGACACTTGGAAGCCATTGTTTGATAATGGCCGAGCCATCAGGAAATATTTGCAAGGACATGGAGCAACCTTGGACTGGGTTTCTGATAAGATTATTTTATGAGATAGCTTTGTATATATTTGGAGCTAAAGTGGCAAATTAGTGCCTACAGCAGCAAAGGAACAGGTTCCTTGTGAAGAAATACCAATGGTTAGAGAACGAAGGCAGGCCTTTAAAGTTTTTAACCCAACAAACTGGATCAGGATTTGGCTACAGGATTCCGAATGCACTGCGACTGGAGTATAATAAAATAAATCTGCTTTAGTAAGCAATAAAGCACAATGATTCTGTCAAATTAAACCTCTTCCTGCTAATAAGAAAGAACTGAACTAGTTAAAGTCTGCAGCAGCAGGAGCACTACCTCATAGCTCAGAAGGAGCCATGGATGTTACTCAAAGATGAATTGATTGGGAATATATCTTCCAACCAGCTGAATTGATTTCTTTGATGAACAGCATGGGATTTATTTCATTAATCAGCTAAAGTTTTATGCAGCATTTTGACTGATCACCACTTGAATTTCTTCAAAGCGCTTTGCTGAAAGTACTTTCAGCACCTTTACATGATTATGATGTTCATGTTTTCACACATTCCTTATACGGTCATCGAGATCTACAGCACTGGAAAAGGCTGTTCATCCCATTGCATTCACACCAGTCAAAACAATCACCTAACCACTATAATCCTATTTTCCAGCACTTGGTCCATAGCTTTGTATGCTTTGGCATTGCAAATGCATATCTAAATACTTCTTCAATGTTATGAATGTTTCTGATTCCCCTCAACCTAAGGCAGTGAGTTCCTGATTCCCACCACCCTCTGGGTGAAAAGGCTTTTCCTCACATCACCTGTTAGTCTTCTGCCCCTTCCCTTAAATCTATAGTCCCCTGGTTACTGATTCTTCACCAAGGGGATAGGTTTATTCCTGTCTACCCTATCTATGCCCCTCATAATTTTATACATCTCAATCATTTCCCCACCAGTCTCCTCTGAGACTGAGGTGGCATGGTGGCTCAGTGGTTAGCACTGCTGCCTCACAGTACCAGGGAACCAGGTTTGATTCCAGCCTCGGGTGACTGTCTGCGTGGAGTTTGCACATTCTCCCCGTGTTTGCGTGGGTTTCCTCCAGGTGCTGTGGTTTCCTCCCACATCCAAAGATGTACAGGTTTAGTGAATTGGCCATGCTAAACTGCCCATTGTGTGCAGGGATGTGTAGGTTAGGTGCATTAGTCAGAAGTAAATATGTGGTAGGGGAATGGGTCTGTGTGGGTTACTCTTCGGAGAGGTTCGGTGTGGACTTGTTGGTTAGAAGGGCATGTCTCCACACTGTAGGGATTCTGATTCTGTTCTGAGGGAAATAACTCCAGTCTGTCTAATCTTACTTCATAGCTGAAATTCTTCAGCCTAGGCAACATCTTGTTAAATCTCCTCTCTATCCTCTCCAGTGCTATCACATCCCTCCTAGAATATGGATTCCCGAACTGCACATAATTCTCTAGCTGTGGGCTAACTAATGTTTTATACAATTTCAGTACAACCTCCCTGCTCTTAAATTCTATGCCTTTCCCCTAATAAAAGCAAGTATCCCAAATGCCTTTTTAACTACTTTATCCTGTCCTGATACCTTAAGGGACCAGTGTGCAAGATTTAGACCTTTACATTCAAGTATTCCTCTCCATGATATGAGTCACAAACCTTGCTGGTATTTTCACATTCAGCCCCTTTTCATTCCTCCGTGATTTTGACTATAAAATTCTTTTGTCCTTACTGAGTATTTTCCTAATAAGACAAATCTAATTGTCAGGACTACAAGATATAGAAAAAAATAATAATATTCTGTTGAAAATGCAAGGTGCTGCATTTTGTGAAACCAAATCTTAGCAGGACTTATACACTTAATGATAAGGGCTAGGGAGTGTTGCTGAACAAAGAGACCTTGGAGTGCAGGTTCATAGCTCCTTGAAAGTGGAGTCGCAGGTAGATAGGATAGTGAAGAAGGCGTTTGGTATGATTTGCTTTATTGGTCAGAGTATTGAGTACAGGAGTTGGGAGGTCATGTTGCGGCTGTACAGGACATTGGTTAGGCCACTGTTGGAATATTGCGTGCAATTCTGGTCTCCTTCCTATCAGAAAGACGTTGTGAAACTAGAAAGGGTTCAGAAAAGATTTATAAGGGTGTTGCCAGGGTTGGAGGATTTGAGCTATAGGGAGAGGTTGAACAGGCTGGGGCTGTTATCCCTGGAGTGTCGGAGGCTGAGGGATGCCCTTATAGAGGTTTACAAAATTATGAGGGGCATAGAGAAGATAAATAGACAAAGTCTTTTCCCTGGGGTCGGGGAGTCCAGAACTAGAGGGCATAGGTTTAGGGTGAGAGGGGAAAGATATAAAAGAGACCTAAGGGGCAACTTTTTCACGCAGAGGGTGGTACATGTATGGAATGAGCTGCCAGAGGATGTGGTGGAGGCTGGTACAATTGCAACATTTAAGAGGCATTTGGATGGGTATATGAATAGGAAGGGTTTGGAGGGATATGGACCGGGTGCTGGCAGGTGGGACTAGATTGGGTTGGGATATCTGGTCAGCCTGGACGGGTTGGACCAAAGGATCTGTTTCCATGCTGTACATCTCTATGACTCTATGAAAACTTACAGATCTATGGTAAATCAAAACTGCTTTCTAATCAATCTGTTTAGGGATAGGTGGGATTGAACCTGGGTCTCCAAGCTCAGGCTACTATCATTGTGCTTTGCTTTGTTGAGAAAAAAGTGAGGTCTGCAGATGCTGGAGATCAGAGCTGAAAATGTGTTGCTGGAAAAGCGCAGCAGGTCAGGCAGCATCCAGGGAACAGGAGAATCGATGTTTCGGGCATGAGCCCACCAGCTTCCACATCATGCAGTTACAGCCTGGCCCTGCATCTCTATTTTATATACTTAATTGTTAATATTAAAAATATACTTCATACTGCTCTTTAGTTTCTAATCTGTAAAGGTAACATCATATATATGTCATCTCCATGCCCCCTTCTAGGTATATCCTAATTTCCAACTGGATCTTTTTAAAATTTTCTTGGAGCTATGATGGTGTATTTAATGGTTAACTTCTCCATGTATCTTTATCTGTCAATGTATTTAATATCAATGCACATCCTATCTTATTAGTTAGTTATTCCTCAATCAAACTTATATTTCTAATCAGATGTTGTCACAGAAAACCACTTCTACATCCTGGTTTCCTGAAATTGGGTACCCTTCTCTATTGTGCTATTACCATCACTAATTAACAGAGACACTTCTCCAACCTTTTCCTGTCTCCTGTCCTTCCTTAATGTAATGCATCTTTCAATAGTCAGATTTGAATCTATGTCATACCGCAGCCATATTCCTGGAATGCTGATCAGTTCATCCTTCTTTCTTTCTATTGGCACTATCAGTTTATCCGTTTTGTTTCAAATGTTATGTGCTTTCAGACATAGATCCTTTAGTTTTGTCCTTTTTCATTTTTGTAACCTCTTGCATTATCTGTTGATTTACTCAGGTTTGTAGTCATTGTTAATGTCTGTCATTTTCTAAATGAAGACCTCTTGCCTTTTCTATAATCTCTCATTCACCATATATTCCCAAATCGAACTCGTAACTCCCACCCAATATTTAATACAAAACCTTTCCTTTGTTATACGATTCACTTGAACATTATTCCCGGTACGGTTAAAGTGGAGGCCGCCCCATCAATACAAAGTCCATCAGTACTGGTGCCTGTGCCCTTTGAACTGAACCCATTTCTTCCACACAGTCTAAGAGCTAAATTTCTCTAATCTGATTTACCAACGTAAATTTGCATGTAGCTCAGCTAATAATCTAGAGATCATTAAAAACAGTGGGACGATTGGGTTATGCTGGGAGCAATGTGTGTTCACAGGATAAGGAGTCATGTGCAGCATGTTTTCCAGTAAGTTTATGGTTGAATCTAAATTGATCAAATATCGGGTGTATAAGATTCTGAAAGGGGAGGGAGAACAGCCAGAAATCGTGTTACATATTGGCACCAATTATCAGGAAAAGGATTGAGGATATAAAAAGTGATTTCATGGAGTTAGGGTGGAAGCTGCAGAGCAGGACAAACAGAGTAGTGTTCTCGGGTTTACTACCGGTGCCGCGAGATAGCGAGGCGAGGAACAGGGAGCGGGCACAGCTTAACACGTGGCTGCGCAGCTGGTGTAGGAGGGAGGGCTTCAGATATGTAGGTAATTGGGATGCCTTCTGGGGAGGTGGGACCTGTACAAGAAGGACGGGTTGCACCTGAACTGGAAAGGGACCAATGTCCTGGGTGGAAGGTTTGCTCAAGTGGTTCAGGAGGG
>NC_057733.1:896954-897337 GCF_004010195.1 Chiloscyllium plagiosum
TCCAGTTCTGGTCGCCCTATTATAGGAAAGATGTGGATGCTTTGGAGAGGGTTCAGAGGAGGTTTACCAGGATGCTGCCTGGACTGGAGGGCTTATCTTACGAAGAGAGGTTGACTGAGCTCAGACCTTTTTCATTGGAAAAAAGAAGGAAGAGAGGGGACCTAATTGAGGTATACAAGATAATGAGAGGCATAGATAGAGTTGATAGCCAAAGACATTTTCCCAGGACAGAAATTGTTAACACTAGGGGTCATAGTTTTAAGCTGTTTGGCGGAAAGTATAGAGGGGATGTCAGAGGCAGGTTCTTTACACAGAGAGTTGTGAGAGCATGGAATGCGCTGCCAGCAGCAATTGTGGAAGCGAGGTCATCAGGGATATTTAAG
>NC_057733.1:897837-915013 GCF_004010195.1 Chiloscyllium plagiosum
CCATTTACTTGACAACTCTCTGACAATCACCACTCCCCCACCCCCAAGAACACTCCAACAATCACCACTCCCTCTAGCCACACAACCCGATGAACCCTGACCCCAGCTGGTTAACTCTGTATTTATAAGTTGGGATTCCCAAATCCCTCTATACCTTGGTGTTCTGCAATCTCTCTCCATTTAAACCGCACACTTGTTTTTCCAATCCCTGCCAAAGTAGTCAAGTTTACATTCACTATCTGCCAGATATTTGCCACTCCCTCAAACTGTCTGTCTCCCCTTACAGATATTCTACTTCTTGATGACAACTTTACTTTCCTCCCTAGCTTAGTGCCCTTGACAAATTTAGTTAATATGCACTCAGTCCCTGTATCCAAGGCATTGATATCGATGAAATGTAGTTCAGGACCCAGCACTGATTCCTGTGGCACTCCACTCCTCACAGCTTGTCAATCTAAAAAAGATTCATTCATTCCCACTCTCATTAGCTAAGAATTCCTTCTATCTTTGCTAATAAGTTAACCTCAGCTCCATGTTTAGTGTCATCACAATGGGAGCTTTCTTCAGCTTTATCCCACTGTCAGGTAAGCTGGTCAGTGAGCAGAGGATAGCGTTGGCACCCTTCAGCATAACAGTCTTGGAGAAATTGTAAATACCTCCATACACAAATATTCTGCTCTCCTTTCTCCCAGGACACTAATTATTTCTGGGAAGTACTTAAACCACTGCCCAGTGCCTCAGTTCTTCACAAATGAAACTAGACTGTTTGAATCATCACTCTTGGAAGGCATCACAACCAGGCTTAATGACATGTGGACAAATGAATGCACTGGTTATTGAGGCAAAGCCATGAACCATGGCTGAATATTAAAATAAAAACCAGAACTGTGGATGCTGCTAGAAATCACAAACAAAAACAGAAAGAGCTAGTGATACTCATATCTGGCAGCATTTGTGGAGAGAAAGCAGAGTTAATATTTCAGGCCCAGTGACCCGTCTTCAAAAACTGATTCAATTTTGAAGAAGGGTAACTGGACCAAAAACATTAACTGTTTTTCTCTCTCTGGATTCTGCCAGGCATGCTGAGTTTCTCCAGCTATTTCTGTTTTTGTTTAGGGCTGAACATTGTTTCTTTCCAGCCCAATGAGGTCAGTGGTCATTCTCAAAGTGATACCATTTGTCAACTCAGCCTGGACTGCAGTCGAATGTGGGCCCTTCTAAACAGTGAGAGGCCTGTGACCTTTTTACTGAGTTATTTGTTGCAGGTTTACACTGGTGTGATATCAGTTAAACCTTCAGTGGGGCAGTTTTAACAGAGTTTAACATCTTGCTAACTGCAGTGATAGATACTTCAGTCCCCAGTGATAGAGTCATGGAGTTATACAGCTTGGAAACAGATCCTACAGTCCAACTTGTCATTTGCCACATGAAGCTACACTAAGCAGTGCCACTGAATAGATCACACCCCTAATCCAAACTCTTCCAGGATGTGGTCACCTTTGGATGGGGCATCAGTGGCTGTGAGAGATCTGGTTTCTTCTCTACGTGCCTGTACGGAATTTTGAATTTGAACGTTTTATTGTCACTTGCATTTTACATTGAAAACTACAGTGAAATGCTTCAAATGTCACCACAATCCTGCGCCATTTCGAATAGTTTAAGAAATAAAAAGATATAACTGAAAGAGGGTCTATCTTTGTTCCGCCACCTCCACCATGAGTCCTGAGCTGGCTCACCAGCAATAATTGGGCTGCCACCCCTCCCAAGGCTTGTGCTGGACCCACTAATGTAGGAGTCACCACTCTTTAGGCACCATCTCTTATACTGGGCACACCTTACTGATGCCGCTGTCTATGCTGGGTCCCACACTGAACCCATACTCACCTCACAATCAGGAGTCCCTGCTCCTGGCCCACCATGACCACAAGCAGGGGTCTTTGGCTCCGATTCCACCTTTATGATGCCAGGAATCCCTGCTCTGGACTGAGGGCAACCAGGAGTTTCTAGCTCCATTTCCAGGCCAGACTGCCACTGCCACCATGCCAAGCATCCTACTCTGGCCACCCTCTACCATCTTGAAGAATCTGCTGCCTCCGATTGCTGGGGGAGCTTTGCCACCGCTGCCTCCAATCACCCAGGAGGAAAGCGATCGCGTGCCATTTCTGAATGGCAGGACCCTGCTGCCATTCCACGCCTGGCCCACTCTCGCTGCCATGCCAATGCCATTGTGCTGCAAAAGTCTTTTAAAAAATTAGATTAGATTAGATTAGATTAGATTAGATTAGATTACTTACAGTGTGGAAACAGGCCCTTCGGCCCAACAAGTCCACACCGACCCGCCGAAGTGCACCCACCCAGACCCATTCCCCTACACCTAACACTATGGGCAATTTAGCATGGCCAATTCACCTGACCTGCACATCTTTGGACTGTGGGAGGAAACCGGAGCACCTGGAAGAAACCCACGCAGACAGTCAGTCGCCCGAGTCGGGAATTGAACCCAGGTCTCTGGCGCTGTGAGGCAGCAGTGCTAACCACGTGCCACCGTGCCGCCCACAATGAATGAGAGAAAATAAAACAGCAGAAACAAAAACAAAATGAAAGCAAGCAGACAGAAGCAGATGTTCCCTGAGCTCAAGAGCCTGCATGCATCCCTGCTACTCCGCTGCCAATCTGGATTTTCTGTTGCCTCTCACTGCGTGAGTGTTTGCTGCCCCATATGTTTTAATGCCTGGCAAACATAGAGAGTAGGTACTTTAATAAGTTCCCTGCTGATTCTGAAGGCCCATTCTAAAGGACTCGGATCATTGTCACTACATGTATTTGTATCAATGCATGGATTGATTGTAATGATGGGCTTGATGTCTCTGCCCTTTCTAACATTATATTTATTACAGGCATCTTAAAGAGCCCAAGGAAATGGATGTTTCCTCACTCAACCCTCTATGTAACATATATCCTCTGCTTCCTGCTGATCGCTGTGTGTGTCAGTGTGACGGTGTCCTATGGCATGTTATTTCCCAACCATGTGGTGCTAATGTGGCTGATTTCTGCATTCTTCTCCTTCCTGACCTCGTTCTTTGTTCTGGAACCTATAAAGGTGAGCTCATCTTGGTCTACGAATGAGAACAGGAGAGCAAGTTACCCAAATTAATATTATGATTTGGAGATGCCGGTGTTGGACTGGGGTGTACAAAGTTAAAAATCACACAACACCAGGTTATAGTCCAACAGGTTTAATTGGAAGCATACTAGCTTTCGGAGCGATGCTCCTTCATCAGGTGATTGTGGAGGGCTCGATCGTAATATAGAATTTATAGCAAAAATTTGCAGTGTGATGTAACTGAAATTATGCATTGAAAAATTGATTGTCTGTTAAGCCTTTCATCTGTTTGAATACAGTGATAGTTTCACTTCTTTCATGTGTTAATCACAAAACCCTTTTTTTTAAAGTTGCATTCTCGGGTTAGCTGTTAACAATGGTGATAGCTAGACAATATGTTGAAGGTGTTAGCCCCCTGTGTTCTCTGTCTATGACCTGATGTTTAGATTGATTCTAATCTAAAAAGTGAGATAGCAGAGTTTTACATAAATTCATGCAGTTTTTGAGCTCAGAGTTCTACATGAATGTATGCAGTTTTTGAGCAAAGTACAATGTAACTCTGCAAGTACAAATTCACCTCACAAAATATATGTGTGCAATTGGGTCTTTGTCTGTGTGTGTGTGTCTGTCTGGGTTGGGGGTTGTGAGTGTGAGAAAGTGTGTGTGTGTGTAGTGAGTGCAGACGTGCACACAGACACCCACACACACCCTTATAGACACATACACTCCCACACTCACACATGCACCCCCTCACAGACTTAAGACACTCTGCACTCACTACACACACACACACACACACACTTTCTCGCACTCACAACCCCCACCCCAGACAGACACACACACACAGACAAAGATCCACATGCACACATATATTTTGTGTGGTGAATTTGTACTTGCAGAGTTACATTGCACTTTGCTCAAAAAACTGCATAAATTCATTCTTTGAGCCCTTTTTCACCAAGTACTGCATCTAGTCGCCTCTTGAATACATTCAAAGGTTTGACATCAACTACTTCCTGTGGTAAGGGCTCACCACTCTTTGGGTGAAGAAATGTCTCCTCATATTCGTCCTAAGTGGTCTACTCGAATCCTCAGACTGTAACCCCTGGTTCTGAACACACCCACCACCAGAAACATCCTCCCAGGATCTACTCTGTCTAGTCCTGTTAGAATTTTACAAGTCTCCAAGAGATTCTCCCCTCATTCATCTGAACTCCAGCGAAAATAATCCTAACCCAGTCAGTCAATCTCTCCTCATATGTCAGTCCCACCATCCCTGGAATCAGCCTGGCAAACCTTTGCTACGCTCCCTCGAGAGCAAGAGCACCCTTCATCAGAAAAGGAGACCAAAACTGTAAACAATATTCTAGGTGTGGCCTCACCAATCCTGTATAACTGCAACAACACATCCCTGCTCCTGTATTTGAAATGTCTCACAATGTAGGCCAACATACCATTTGCCTTCTTTACTGCCTGCTTACCTTCAGTGACTGGTGCACAAGGGCACCCAGGTCGCACTGCATACTCCCCTTTCCCAACTAATAGCCACTCGGGTAGTAACCTGCTGCCTTGTTTTTCTTCCAAAATGAATACCCTCACATTGGTTGAGGGACGGGCATGATTGACAACTAAATATTCCAGGATATAGATGCTTCAGGCGGGATAGAGAGGGAGGTAAAAGGGGTGAAAGAGTTGCATTACCAGTCAGAGAGGATATCCCAGCTGTGCTGAAGGAGGGTACTATGTACGACTCGAGCAGTGAGGCAATACGGGGAGAGCTCAGAAATAGGAAAGGTGTGGTAACGATGTTGGGGCTGTGCTCCAGGCCTCCCAACAGTGAGCATGAGATAGAGGTACAAATATGTAAACAGATATGGAAAGATGGAAATATTTGGTTGCAGCATGGAGCTCTGCAGTTTTAGCTGATCCTCTAGATGGGTATCTGTCATTTGTGACCTTAAGGGCGTCTTGATTTTGGTTAAGTAGGAGAATGTAGATTCGCAGCAATAAGTGGTTGAAAAGCAAGAAAGCATTTTTCGTGTATGTTGCCGAAGGCATGGGTATTCTATTGCATTTTTCCATATTTCAATCGGATCTTTCTTAGCATCAAATAAGGACTTTAAAATGTCTTCTTCTGAGAGCTCAATTAATTCCATCTGTAGTTCTTTAGGAGCCTTGGAGACATCAACCAGGTCAGGTTGAAATGCTAATTTGAGTGTGATGTCATGATTCTCAAAGTCAGAGAACCTTTCATTGTATTCTCCAATTAATAAGTCTATAACAGCTGCATAGTCTTCAAACGATTCACAAGAATCCTCCTGTTCCTTAGTGACCTTTGCTAACTGGGGAAAATGTTCATCTGAAATTTTCTTTTGAAGAAAAGGCCACAGACAATGGCCTAGAAGGCTGCAGGTTCCCCACCCCTGGCTTTGGCTGTTTCGTTCAGGCACCAGTGGGTATTGATTTGGCCTTATTCAGAGATCCTCACACAGAGAAAGCATGGGACAGAGATCCTTGAGTAGAGAGGCTCCCGCAGAGACAATACAGTGTGACTAACATACATCCCAACTGTTTGAAGAAAATCATGAGACTGTGGTAGATTGTGAGGAAATTATTTCAGTGCTACGCAATCTTCCGTAAATTGTGATGAAAAGATAAGGGATTCAGGAACACCCAGCAATTAGACTAAATCTCAGTCATTTACACACTGCACAACAACACTTCCAAGTTGTGAGATTTATAAAACAAATGTAGCGAGAGGCAGTGATTGCTTGTCAGGATTCACTACTAGAGAATTGCTGCAAATAACAATTCATGAATTCCTAAATACTCAGCCCGTTCAGGGAGATCATGGTGAGCTAACTTTCAGAGGGAGATGGTGGTTGATGCTGAACACCAGTGGACCTGACTCCCAGGCTGTTGATCTAGAGACAAAGGTTCAAAGCCCACCTGGTAGAATTTAAATACAATTAATAAAATCTGAAAATTGAAAATTAGTCACAGTGATGGTAAGGATGAAACTATTTTTTCTTCTAAAAACTCATCTGTTTCACTACTCTTCTGTGTGGAAGAACATCTTCTCTGTTACCTAGTCTGGCCTGCACATGACTCCAGTCCCAAAGTAATGTGACTGACTCATTCAAGTGTAATTAGGGGTGAACAACAAGTGCAGAACCTGCCGTGTGATATATCCCACAAAGGAAAAGAAAAACGCTGTACTGTGCTGCACAATACATGTTTGGGTTCATGTAGGGAGGTTGTGTTTTCTGCCTAAAAGGTGCTAACCTTAAAAGTGTTCTGTTGGAAGAAGGGGAACACGTATGAGCAGTGGGACACTTCTTAGGGTTGGCATTAGTTAGTGAATGTTACTGTTTAACTCTTGAAGTTTGCAAAAAGAAGGGATTTAATCTGCTTTTCCTCTCTTGGGTTCCCATGTAGGTTTTGTGTGAGGCCGTGATCCTCGCACTATTTACCAAACCAGTAGATGCTGATGAGGACGATAACTTAGTTGAGGAACCTTTGGTTAAGAAGACATCAGAACGAATTGGCAAAGTCCGAGCGCCATACGGTTACAGCCTCTTGCAGGCTAAAGAGGAGGCACGGAAAGTGAGAGCACTGCACACATTGATGAAGGTACAACATTTACAGAATATTTACACAGCTACCATTTGGGAACTTTGTACAGAATGTATTTACTAATACAGAATAGAATGTGATCTGACTGAGGTGTTTAAATTTAAAAACATGTTAAACACAATTGATACAAAGTGTATATTCAAGGTTGAATCTGATAAGACTTTAGGACATGGAATCAGGGGATATGGGAAAAGGGTGAAATGTGAAGCCAATAATTTTATTGAACAGGCAATCGAGTGTGAAGGCCAAGTTGGGAAACTCCTGCTCCTATACCTTCTGATCTTATTCATTGATTGGTAGGTCGTGCCAAGATCAAGAGAATATGTATCTGAAGGTCTTCTTCAAACAAAAGGGAGTGGAAACCTGGAACTGTTGACCCAAAGGCTTTCAGTACTGAGCATCATTGGAATTGTCAAGTTTGCAGGGGTAGATTATTGGTCAGTAAAGGTAGAGAGTAAGGAACCTTTTTTTTCTTTGTTCATCCACGGGATGAGAACTTCGCTGGCTAGGGCAGCATTTACTACCCATCCCTAATTGCCCAGAGGGCAGGTAAGTGTCAAGCACATTGTTGTGGGTGTGGAGTCACATGTAGGCCAAATCAGGTGAGGATGGCAGATTTCCTTCCCTGAAGTACATTAGTGAACCAGATGGGTTTTCCCAACAATCGACAGTCAGTAGATTCTTAATTCCAGATTTTTTTTCTATTAAATTATAATTCCACAATCTGCCATGGCGGGATTTGAACCCGGGTCCCCAGAAATGTACCTGGTTCTCTGGATTAACAGTCCAGTGGTAATACCACTAAGCCATTGCCAAAAATGTTTAAATGTAGTTGACAGGTAGATTATTCTTTAAGCAATTGAATGGTGGAACAGGCTGAAGAAGCCGTATACCCATTCCCCATTCCTTGTGCAATGTGGTCAGATGATACAAAGTCACAGAGTTGATACAGAGCAAAGCGAGGCCATTTGACCCATTGTATCTGTACTGACTCTCTGGGGAGCAATTCACCTCATGCCACTCTACTTTCTACTCTCTCGCCTTGCTGTTTCTTCATTTTCAGATAAAAACAAAGTCCACTCTTGAATAACTCAACTGAAGCTGCCTCCAAAGTACATTCAGATGTCTCAGATCCTAAATCCTTACTGTGTGGAAAAGATTCATTTCATCTCACCATTGCTTCTTCGGCCCTCTGGGGGTTTCACAATCTTTTCACCAGTGGGAAGAGGTTTTTTTTTCAATTTGCATTGTCCTTCAAGGTTTTGAACGTCTCTATCAAATATCCTCTCAATCTTCCCTTCTTCAAGAAGAACAATCCCAACTTCTCCAATATATCCTTCCAACTAAAGTTCCTCATCTGTGGAATCATTATCATGAAACTTTTCTGCAACCTCTTTAGATTAGATTACTTACAGTGTGGAAACAGGCCCTTCGGCCCAACAAGTCCACACCGACCCTCCGAAGAGCAACCCACCCCCCTACATTTACCCCTTCACCTAACGCTACAGGCAATTTAGCTTGGCCAATTCACCTAACCTGCACATTTTTGGACTGTGGGAGGAAACCAGAGCACCCAGAGGAAACCCACGCAGAGAATGTGCATACTCCACACAGATAGTTCCTGAGGCGGGAATTGAACCTGGGTCTCTTGCGCTGTGAGGCAGCAGTGCTAACCATTGTGCCACTGCGTCGCTCACTTTAATGATCTCACATACTTCAAAAAGGTGTATCCAGAACTGGTCATAAACCTCCACCTGAGACCAAACTACTGTTAGATACAGGTTTAACATAATTCAAAGTTTGTGCGAAGATTTGTAGCTCGGGTGCTCGTTGTTGTGGTTCTGTTCGCCGAGCTGGAAGTTTTTGTTGCAAACGTTTCGTCCCCTGGCTAGGCGACATCATCAGTGCTTGGGAGCCTCCTGCGAAGCGCTTCTTTTTCCTTCGGTGTTTATAGTGGTCTGTTCCTGCCGCTTCCGGTTGTCAGTTTCAGCTGTCCACTGAAACCATGCAAGGACTGCACAAAACACTATATAGGACAAACAGGAAGACAGCTAACAATCCGCATACATGAACATCAACTAGCCACGAAACAACACGACCAGCTATCCTTAGTAGCCACACACGCAGACAACAAGCAACATGAATTCAACTGGGACAACACTACTATCATAGGGCAAGCCAGACAGAGAACAGCCAGGGAATTCCTAGAGGCATGGCATTCATCCACAAACTCCATCAACAAACACATCGACCTGGACCCAAAATACCAACCACTACAGCGGCGAACAGAACCACAACAACGTTCAACATAATCTTCTTAGTTAATACTCTGTACCCCTATTCGCCAAACCTGGGGCATAGTGTGCTTTATTAACCTGCTGTTGCCTCAACTAATATTATTCAAATGAAGTTGGAAATTTACCACTTGGTCTGCCTCAGCACCATGCAGGGGGTCTGCTATTCATTGAGATCACCTGTTAACTACATCAAATAGTTGCCTGAAGGCTGGTCATTATTTAGCATCTTCAATACAGCAAAATATCCCATTAAAAAACACAAGTTCTTGGAGTAGAATTAGGCCATTTGGCCCATTGATCGTGTCTGATATGTTTCTCAACTCTATTTTCCTGCTCTCACCCTGTAACCATTGAGCCCCTTATCAATTAAGAACCTATCTATTGCTGTTTTAATGAGTTGGCCTCCACAGCCTTCTGCAGCATTAGGTCCACAGATTCACCACCCTCTGCCTGAAGAAATTCCTCCTTACCTCAGTTCTAAAGACTCATCCCTTCAATTCAGAGGCTGTGCCTTTGGGTTCTAGTCTGTCCTACTAGTGGAAACATCTCCACATCCACTCTATCCAGGCTTCTCAGTATTCTGTAAGTTTCAATGAGATCCTCCTTCAACTTCTAAACTCCGAGTGCAGACCCAGAGTCCACAAGCCCTTCACCCCCACAATCATTTGTGTAAACCTCCTCCGGAGCCCTCCAACACCTGCATCTTCTTCCTTAAACATGGGGCACAAACTGCTCACAATATTCCAGATGCAGTCACCAGTCCATCTCTGCACTAGCACACTAGCTCTCTTGATACAAATGCAAACATTGCGTTTGCTTTCTTCATGCCACCTAAAGCTGCATGTTAGCCTTAAGAGTATCCTAAACTAGGATTCCAAAGCCTTTTGTGTTTCAGATTTCTGCAGCTTTTCCTCATTTAGAAAATAATCTATTCAATTATGCTTCATACCAAAGTGCGTAACCTCACATTTGCCCACATTGTATTCCATCTACCACTTCTTTGCCCATTTTGCTTCCAAGGCATTTGAGGTTGGAAAATAAATTTCCTGGGTAATTAAAAACATGGCTTGGCTTTAAACAGAATCTCAAATTGGGGGGAAAGAGAAATATTGGGTTTCAGGTTGTAGGGATAATCTGGATAAGAGGTCCAAAGCATAGGGGAAAACACAGAATTGGAAAAACAGAAGATGGAAGTAGAAGATGAGATTGGAGAAAGATCTGGAGGCAGGGAGGAGCAAGGCTATGGATGGATTTATTGAGAAGGTTTAGAATGTGTCTCTGTCAAGCTGCTGGAATATTTATTCCTAGTGGAATTCCTTTCTCTTGTAGAATTGCGTTGTGCACACAATCTTCCTCCTGGTGGTGCTCATCGTTAACTACCAAGGCTGTTACCAAAGCGCCAATGGCCACCTTCTGCGAGCCTCCATTCGACAGTCCATTGTTGGAAGAACTCTGCACTCATCCAACTTTAGTACTATCCAGAGGTCAGTGATTTGAAGCACATCATGCTCTTTCTCCACTGATCCCCTGTCCTATTCTCCTGAAATCTCACTGTCCATGTGAACTCAGAAGACTGTAGTTACACCCAGCTCATGAGGCCTTGCTCATTCTGCTGTAATCTTCAGCTTCTTTTCTCTACTGCAAGCCATCTTCTTAAACACAGGTCTCCTGTTTCCTCTCCCTCCACCTAAAACAATTGTATATGTTGCATTTGTAAAGCTATAAGGTCTTAACCAATACCAAAACCAAGCATACGTGAGAAAAAGGATTTAGAGTTCAACTTGCATGAATTGTCAAAAGTCCGATTTTCTTACAAATAAAGCTGCATTTTTACTGAAGACTGATTCTCTTCTCAAAATATCTTCTTGCTGATGTTGCATTTCTTTTTGATAAATCTATTTATCGAGAAGGTACTAGAAATCTTAAAACGCATTAAGGTACATGAGTCCCTAGGACCTGATGAAATGTATCCCAGGACTTTGTGGGAGCCTCGGGAGGAAAATTGCAGAGATGTTTGTATCATCAACAGCCACGGGTACAGTGTCCGAAGGTTGGAGGGTTGCTAATATTGTGCCATTATTTAAGAAAGGCTGCAGGGAAATGCCTGGGAGTTCCAGACCGGTAAGCCAACTGGCTGTGGTGGGTGTCAGAGGGGTTTCTGAGACACAGGATCTACAGGCATTTGGAGAGACAAAGATTCATTAGGGATAGTCAGCATGGCTTTGTGCATGGGAAATCGTGTCTCACAAACTTGATTTGAGTTCTTTGAAGGAGTGACCAAGAAAGTAGATGAGGGTAGTGTGGTAGACAATGATATGGTGGGTTGTTGAGTAAGGTTAAATCTCATGTGATCCAGAGAAAGCGAGCCAATTGGATATAAAATTGGCTTGAAGGTAGAAGATTAATTTTTAAACTGTCGACTTGTGACCAGCAGCATGCCACAGGGATTCAGCACTTCATTTTTTAATAAAGATTTGGATAAGAATTTAAGGGATATGTTTAGTAAGTTTGCAGGTGACACCACGATTAGTGGTATAGTGGATAGGGAAGAAGGTTATCTGAGAATACAGTGAGATCTTGATCAACTGAGCCAGTGAGCTGAGGAATGGTAGATGGAGTTTAATTTAGATAAATGCATTTTGGTAGACCAAACCAGACAGGACTTACACAGTCAATAGTAGGACCCTGGGGAGTGTTGTACAACAAATAGTTCTAGGATACAGGTTCATAGCTCCTAAAAAGTGGAGTTACAGGTAGACTGGGTGGTGAAGAAGGCTTTCAGCATGATAGCTTTGAGTACCGGAGATGTGACATCTTACAAGATGTACAAGTGTGTACTGCGTGCAGTTCTGGTCACCCTACTATAGAAAGGATATTATTAAATTGGAAAGCATATAGAAAAGATTTGCTTAGATAGTACGTGGACTAGAAGGTTTGAGTGATAAAGGACAGGCTGGATAGGCCGGGACATTTTTCTATGGAGTGTTGGAGACTGAGGAGTGACCTTCCAGAGGTCGATAAAGTAATGAGAGCCATAGATAAAATAGGTAGCCAACAACCTTTCCCCGTGGTAGGTCAGTCTAAGATGAGGGAGCAAAGTTTTAAGATGAGGGGCGAGAAATACCAAAGGGTTGAGAGGGGCAATTTTTAAAATATTGTTCCTGAGATGTGGGTGGCACTGGCCAGGCCAGCATTTATTGTCCATCCCTAGCACAGTTAAGAATCAACCACATTGCAGTGGGTTTGGAGTCATATGTAGGCCAGACCAGGTAAGGATGGCAGATCTCCTCTGGCTCCTGGTTTTGCCAATTAAATTTTGCCTGATCTATAATAAATCACATCTTGATTTAACATAGGAGTCAAAGGCCTTCGCGACATCATCATATTTATCAATTTCTGCTTCTACCTCTGATGAGAGTGAGCAGCACTTTTGCCAAACACGCTCAAAAATACACCAGGCTTCTGATCAAGGCCTGAGGGAGTGACAAACCTGCTAAAATGTCAGTGTCAGTTAGTTCAATAAATAGTTAGACAATGCCCTTCACATAGTTTGGGGGCTCCAGTAAACGCTGTTTCCATCATTGGGTGTATTTACACAATGAGTTTGGAGGAAGAATTTTTATGGACCTGATGGGGAGAAGTCAGTTATCCAGAGGGTGACTCACCCACAGTGGTCAAACTTAGAAAGTCACGCCCACACAAGCTTTGAGTATTGACACATTTATTTGTGATATCACAGGGAGGAACAAGGAGACCAACTCGATCTGATGGTCCCAAGTCACTCCGACGAAATGCAGAGAGTTGTGAGATTTTATAGGTTACAATTAGCTAACAATGAGCAGACTGTTAATTACAGAATAATGGGCAGGCATAGGGCAAGGTGCCCAGCATTAGCTCCAGTCACGTAGCGTCTGGACAGAGTCGGTTAGAAGCTGATCAGCAGGCGTTGCAAAGAGAAGACTGGCTTCATACAAAGAGAAGAATTTGTTTATCAGGTATCTGCACAGATGCAAGGGCAACCATCTCAGGCAGACGTGGAAAACAAGCTTTCTACAAGGCAGGCACTAAATATGAGGCAAAATGGTTTCCACACATTAGTATGGGACAAAATGGCTTCCACAATTCTTCCACAGTTCCCGTCCTTTTGTCCACATTGTGCAGGGTTTCCTCTCCTCTGTGATTTTTCTTCCATTGCTCTAGTGTCTTGGAAATTCTTCAGCTATTGCATTTGACATACACCAGGTTACTCTACAGGGCCTTCCTTGCTGCTTGGTTCAATGGGCCTGATGACCATGTGCCATCATGTTGTGTGATCAGCCCAGTCACCCAGACCCTTGAAAGTGAACATCAAAAACCTCATTAAAAACAAGTAGCCCAGTAGCTATTATTGGGTTAGAGCTAAAGTTAACCCTGTACTACAAACACAGTGGAAGGACGAGAAGAGAACACAATTGACAGTTTAAGATTAAAATTAGTGAATGCAGCTTAGTCTGGACATGTTCAATATGTTCAACACCCATGCCCATCTCCCTTTGACTAATGCACCTAACGCTATGGGCAATTTAGCATGGCACATCTTTTGGATTGTGGGAGGAAACCGGAGCACCCAGAGGAAACCCATGCAGACGTGGGGAGAATTTGCAAACTCTACATAGACAGATGTTGAAGAAGCATTTGTTTTGTTGGATGGGATAGGGTTCAAATGTTTAATGAGTTGTCTCTCTCTCTCCAGTTTACTCCAGTGTCTTTCAGTACTGTCAATGACTCTGTCCAGTCTAACCCATTAAACATTTGAACCTTATCCCCACTCACTGTTTAACGACCATTAGCCAATGGTCTATCCATTCCAATATATTACCTCTGACACACTGGACTCTTATTCATGATTTAACCTTTTGTGACATACCTTGTCAATTATCTTTTATTTTAGATTAGATTACACTGTAGATTCCCTACAGTGTGGAAACAGGCCCTTTAGCCCAACAAGTCCATACTGACCCTCCGAAGAACAACCCACCCAGACCTATCTCCCTTTGACTAATGCACCTAACGCTATGGGCAATTTAGTATGGCCAATCCACCTGACCTGCACATCTTTTGGATTGTGGGAGGAAACCGGAGCACCCAGAGGAAACCCACACAGACATGGGGAGAATGTGCGAACTCTACATATACAGTCACCCGAGGCTGGAATTGAACCCAGGTCCCTGGCTATGTGAGGCAGCAGTGCTAACCACTGAGCCACCACGCTGCCCTTGAGCCACTGTGCTGCCTTAATTCTGCAGGGTTTCCCTCTATGCACTCTGGTTGAGATTTCATTGAAAAACTAATGTACTAGACAAACACCATGTCCCCTTCATGAAGCCATGCTGACTCTACTCGATTACATTATAATTTTTCAAATGTGCTATTATTACTTCCTTAATGATTGATTCCAACATTTTTCAAGCAATAGCTGTTGGGCTAATCGACCTATAGTTACCCATTTATTGGCCTCTTTCTCTCTTTCTGAATAAGAGTGTCGGCGGCTTCCAAACCTCTACTTCTCCAGAATCCAAGACTTTTGGAAAATTGCATCCAATGCATCCAATATCTCTGTAGCACCTTCTTTTAGGATCTGAGGATCCAAGCCTTCAGGGTCAGGAACCTTTCAGCATTTAGCCCAATAAGTTTGCCTATTACTATTTCTCCAGTGATGGTGACAGTACTTTGTTTCTTTGTGGTATTCTTTAGTATTAATGGGGTGTTTGTAGTATCTGCCACTGTAAAGACTGAGGCAAAATATCTGTTTAACTCCTCTGTCATTTCCTTATTCCCCATAACTATATCCCCAGATTCATTTTCTAAGGGCCGATGTTCACTTTGACTTCTTTCTTCTTTTCTATATTTAAAGAAGTTCTTATTGTCAGTTCTTATAATTCTCACTAGTTTCCTCTCATAGTTTCTTTCCTCTCTCTTTATTGTGTTTTTTAGTCCTCCGCTTTATTCTGAATTTATCCCAATCTTCAAGTCGATCACTGACTTTTGCCTCACTATATACTTCTTTTCAACTTAATATTAGCCATAGTTGATTTATACCTCTCTTAGAATTTTCCTCCTTACTTGAATGCATTTTTGCTGAGTCATGGCAGATGAATATGTGGCTGGAAAGATAGTACAGGAGAGTGGGTTGGGATGGGTGGGTTGGGACTGGCTCTGGGGACGATGCCACCTGGACAAGTGAACTGGTTGCATCTGGACAGAACTGGGAATGATTTCTTGTGGGACATTTTGCTTATGCTGTTGTGAGTGCTTTAAACTAACTTGGGAAGGGTGTAGGAACCAAGAAAGAGTATTAGAGAAGAAATACCAATGTGTATGAAATATTTGGATAGACAGAATAGTACTTTAATAGATGAAGTCAGAGTGTAGGAGGAAAAAAGTGTAAATCAGGGTGACTGTGCCTGTTTGTGAATGTACAGAGTATAGGAAATAAGGTTGGGGAATTTACAGATCTATATGGCCATGTGAAAATAGGATGGAGTGATAACAGTAATCTGGTCTAAGGAAGGGGAAGACTAAACACATATTCCTGGGTACATGTGTTTAGAAAAGATAGTGAGGGAAAGGAGGAGAGGTAGTGGTCATGGTTAAGCAGTGCTGGACAAAGAGGATGTTCTGGGGGGTTCTGGAGCTACAGAACAAAAAAGGTTCAATTACATGCTGGGTATAGTCTATAGACTGCCAACCAGTTGGAAGGATGCAGAGGAATAAATCTGCAGATTGGGGACTTTAAGTAGCTGAATGCAGACTGGGACAGTGGAGGCAGTAAGAGTGGAGAGGGTCAAGTCTCCCTGGATTTTGTTCAGGAACATTTCCTACAGCAGTATATGTCCAGTCCAATTAGAAAAGGATGGATTGTTGGAAATGAGGTGGGCCAAATAGATCGAGTGATCATTGCTGACATTGTGCGAGCAGGATGTCTAGCTCTTCCTTCATCCACCTCAGGGACATGATATAAAAGGGTGGGATAAAAATGGAGGAAGCCCTGTCTGTTCAGAGACTGTTGCCAAGAATTTGATTGTGAACTGGGATCCTGGACAGTACCAGATGATTTGCCAAACTATGCAGACGTCGGCTGCCAGATTGGAATTGTTAAGCTTCTCGAACCTGCTCAGAGCACTGCATTCATTAATCTATTCTTTTCACCCTCAATAGACGTGCTCTCTGCAGCCTTGATACACACCCTGCGATTATTTCCTTTTTTCTTTGAAATTGTTGTGATCTAGATGGAGAATAATACTGGGGAATATAGTAATTTATATTTCAAACATCAGTATTAACATCAAAACCCTGCCAATCAGATGTAATATGGGCTAAATACGAAATGAACTTTATCTACATTTATCACATCAAACACTCCCAGGTACAGCATGGAGTTAGATACAAACTAAAGCTACCTCTACACATTTAAACTGAAAGTAATGTTACCTCTTCACTGTCACCATCAAACACTACCAGGACAGGTACAATATGGGGCTAGATACAAATTAAAGCTACCTCTATTCTTTTAAACTAAAGGTAAACAGAGTGGAAAGCTCCTTTGATTATTTTAAACTGAAAGTAAAGTTCCCGCGACACTGTCCTCATCAAACACTCAGGACAGGGACCGCACATGGTTAGCTACCGAGAAAAACTCCCTTTACACAGTCCCCCGACCAAAACCTCCCAGGGCTGGGATGGCATCGAGTTAGATATAGAGTAAAAATTGTTCTACAATGTTCCTAACAAATGCTGCCAGGGCATGGGCAGCATGCGCTTAGATACAGAGTAAAGCTCCCTTAATTTTTGTAAGCTAAAAAAGTAACGCTTGATCTACTCTTTTAAACTGAAAGTAAAGCTACTTCTACATTGTCCCCACCCCCACCAAATATGTCCAGGACAGGTGCGAAACAGGGCTAGATACAATGTGAAACCCCCTATTTTCTTTTAAATGGAAGCTACCTCTACACTGCCCATCAAACTCTCCCAGGACATGTACAGCACAAGGTTAGTGGGTGGCACGGTGGCACAGTGGTTAGCACTGCTGCCTCACAGCGCCAGAGACCCGGGTTCAATTCCCGCCTCAGGTGACTCTCTATGTGGAGTTTGCACATTCTCC
>NC_057733.1:915067-951435 GCF_004010195.1 Chiloscyllium plagiosum
GCTAAATTGCCCATAGTGTTAGGTGAAGGGGTAAATGTAGGAGAATGGGTCTGGGTGGGTTGCGCTTTGGCGGGTCGGTGTGTACTTGTTAGGCCGAAGGGCCTATTTCCACACTGTAAGTAATCTAAAAAAAAATACAGAGTAAAGCTCCCACTCCAGTGCACCGACACTGTGTCTCACCACTAATCTGTTACTGGTCAAAATCCCACTCTAGTGGCTTTTCTGAGTGTGTCCATGCCTAGTAAGTCAGGGTTTGAAACTGTCCCAACATATTGTCTTCTATTCCATCAGAATCTGGAAGCTTACACAGAGATGGGTTTATGCTGATTGAGGATTGTGTTTGTTTGACAGGCCAGCTGATTTCTGGCGATGGCTGAGTACTGTGTTGCTGCCTCTGCTATACAATAACCCCCAGCTGACATTGCTCGGAGTACTACAGCTTCAACATGTCCGGTCCCAGGAAGGTATGAATGCAGATAGCTGTGTTAACTTTCCAGTGTTCCAGTTAAGACTAACTGAGCTGGAGGTTAGGCTGGGAGAGCCCTGCAGAGGGAATATCCTTCTTTCTTTGTGAACTAAATTATACAGTGACAAATTCAATGTTGTAGCTTGTCAAAATTTAATAATTATGTTTTAGCAAATTAAACCTTCTTTACAAAATCCATGCTCTTAAATAGAGATAAGGACTGGATCGTACTACATTTTGACTCAGTGTCATTTTTGTCGATCTTCATGGAAGGTTTCTGTCTGAGACCTGATGGGTTTTCTCACACTATTTGTCCAAACTCAGTTTGTTAACTACCTACCCACTGCTGTGGCACTCCCTTCTCCTATATTAGCCCCATTCTCATACTTTCCCAGTTGCCTCTGTTGGAATGTCCTGGGATATAGTGGCATCTCTGGCAATGGTAATTTATTTAAAACGCTGTTGTACACCCAGACCTGGATAGGAACCTTGAGGTCCTGGTGGGCACGCCCACTTCCCATACGACCAGCAGTGGAAGCCACTCCACCAGAGCCTGCCAGCCTGCTCTGAAGGTACCACATGGGACAATGTTAGATTAGATTAGATTAGATTAGATTAGATTACTTACAGTGTGGAAACAGGCCCTTCGGCCCAACAAGTCCACACCGACCCGCCGAAGCGCACCCACCCAGACCCATTCCCCTTCATTTACCCCTGCACCTAACACTACAGGCAATTTAGCATGGCCAATTCACCTAACCTGCACATTTTTTGGACTGTGGGAGGAAACCGGAGCACCCGGAGGAAACCCACGCAGACACGGGGAGAATGTGCAAACTCCACACAGTCGGTCGCCTGAGGCGGGAATTGAACCCGGGTCTCTGGCGCTGTGAGGCAGCAGTGCTAACCACTGCGCCACCGTGCCGCCCACACCTGGTATCCACATTCTGGAGAAACACCCAACAATGCAGGAAGAATGCCAATGACCTTCACTTGTCTGCCAGGTATGTGCCACCATCTGCTTTCTGATATCTCAGATTCATTCTATTCCTCCACCAACACTCCTCCTGTGCCACTGTCACTACTGCAGCAGCATTTCACAACTTGGTAGAAAATGGTCCAAAACAGGAGTACGTCATGTAGCAACGTGAGCCTGTTCTACCACTCAATTAGATCAAGGCTGATCTGTGGCCGAACATCATATCCCTGAAATGGAAAAGGTGAGGACAGGTTCTGGGGACTGAATAGTCATCTCATTCCATGATTCATCAACTCACTGTACAAGGAGAGGATGTTGGTCCTTACAGGTGAAGACTGTTCCTGGAACGATGCCAAAACCTCCGTGTCCTTGCAACCAAGGAAGACACCTTGTCCATTGTTGTGCTGCTCTCCCATTACCCCTACTGTGCATTTATTGCTGATATACCACCCCTTCCAGCCCGGTTGCAATGCCTTCTCTCTCTCTGTCCTGCAGGTACCAGAGGGATAGCCACAGTAATCGCCATCATGAGGCTGGCACTGTGAGCGATGACCTCTCCCACACCTGAAAAAGGGAGGAACAGACCTCAGAGGAAGCAATGGCAAGGCTGCCTCCTGAACGTCCCCCCAGTTCAGATACTGGCACCTTGGACAGGACAGGGAGGGAAGTAAAAGTGGGGGTGAAGTTGCATTACTGGTCAGGGATGATATCACGGCTGTACTAAAGGAGGACACTATGGAGGGCTTGAGCAGTGAGGTGTTATGGGTGGAGCTGAGAAATAAGAAGGGTGCAGTTACATTGTTGGGGCTGTATTACAGACCTCCCAACAGTGAGCGTGAGGTAGAAGAACAAATAGGTAAACAGATTATGGAAAGATGTAGAAGCAACAGGTTAGTGGTGATGGGAGATTTTAATTTTCCCAGCATTGACTGGGATACACTTAGTGTCAGAGGTCTGGATGGGGCAAATTTATAAAAAGTGCTCAGGAGAGTTTTCCAGAGCAGTATATCAATAGTCCGACGAGGGAAGGGGCCATACTGGACCTGGTGTTGGTGAATGAGCCAGGCCAGGTGGTAGAAGTTGCGGTGGGGGATTTCTTTGGGAACAGTGACCACAATTCTGTCAGTTTTAGAATACTGACAAAGATGAGGGTGGTCCTAAGGGAACAATGCTAAACTGGGCCAAGGCCAATTATATCAAAATTAGACAGGAGCTGGGAAATGTGGATTGGACACAGCTATTTGAAGGGAAGGCTACATTTGATATGTGGGAGGCTTTCAAAGATAGATTAAAGAAAGTGCAGGATAAGCATGTCCCATTGAAAGCAAAGGATAGGAAAGGCAAGATTCATGAAAAATGGATGACAAGAGACATTGTACGACTAGCCAAGAGGAAAAGGGAAGCATACATAAGGTCCAGGCAGCCAAGAACAGAATGGACCCTGGAGGAATATTGGGAGAGTAGGACCAGTCTTAAATGAGGAATCAAACAGGCTAAAAGGGGTCATGAATATAGCTTTAGTGAGCAGAATTAGAGAGAATCCCAAGGCCTTTTATTCTTATATAAGAAGCAAGCGGGTAACTAGAGAAAGGATTGGTTTACTAAAGGATAATGAAGGAAGGCTGTGTGTCGAACCTGAGAGAATGGGCGAGATTCTGAATGATTACTCTGAGGAGAGGGACATGATGAATGTTGAGATTAAAGATAGAAGTTTAATTAGTCTGGATCACATTGACATGAGTAGGGTAGGCTAGAGGTTATTGAGGTGGACAAATCTCCAGGACCGGATGTGATCTATCCCAGGTTGCTGAGGGAGGCGAGAGAGGAAATAGCTGGGCCCTGACAGATACCTTTGTGGCATCTTTAAACAAAGGTGAGGTGCCGGAGGACTGGAAGGTTGCTCATGTTGTCCCTCTGTACAAGAAGGATAGTAGGGATATTCCAGGTAACTACAGACCAGTCAGCCTGACGTCAGTGGTGGGAAAGTTGCTGGAGAAGGTACTGAGGGATAAAATCTGTTTATATTTGGAAAAGAATGGTCTTATCAGTGATAGGCAACATGGTTTTGTACGGGGAAGATCATGCTGTACTAACTTAATAGAGTTCTTTGAGGAAGTGACCAAGTTGATAGATGAAGGAAGGGCTGTTGATGTCATATACATGGACTTTAGTAAGGCGTTTGATAAGGGTCCCCATGGTAGACTAATGGAGAAAGTGAAGTCACATGGTGTGCAGGGTGTTCTAGCTAGGTGGATAAAGAACTGGTTGAGTAACAGGAGACAGAGAGTAGTAGTTGAAGGGAGTTTCTTGAAATGGAGAAAGGTGACCAGAGGTGTTCCACAGGGATCAGTGCTGGGGCCACTGTTGTTTGTGATATACATAAATGATCTGGAAGAGGGCACTGTTGGTATGATCAGCAAGTTTGCAGATGACACGAAGATTAGTGAAGTAGCTGAAAGCATAAAGGACTGTCAGAGAATACAGGAGGATATAGATAGACTGGAGAGTTGGGCGGAGAAGTGACAGATGGAGTTCAATCCAGACAAATGTGAGCTGATGCATTTTGGGAAGACTAATTCTAGAGTGAATTATACAGTAAACGGAAGAGCCTTGGGAAAAGTTGATGACCAGAGAAATCTAGGAGTTCAGGTCAAATATACCCTGAAGGTTGCTGCACAGGTGGATAGAATGGTCAAGAAGCATATGGTATGCTTGCCTTCATCGAACGGGTTATTTAGTATAAGAGTTGGCAGGTCATGATGTTGTTTTAGCCCCATTTAGAATACTGTGTACAGCTCTGGTCACCACATTACCAAAAGGATGGGGACATTTTGGAGAGGGTGCAGGGAAGGTTTACGAGGATGTTACCTGGTATGGAAGGTGCTAGCTATGAAGAGAAATTGAGTAGGTTAGGTTTGTTTTCATTAGAAAAAAGGAGATTGAGGTGGGACCTGATTGAGGTCTACAAAATCATGAAGGGTATAAACAGGGTAGATAGAGATAAGCTTTTTCCCAGGATGAAGGATTGAATAATGAGAAGTCACCCTTTCAAGGTGAGAGGTGAAAAGTTTAAGGGGGATACATGCAGTAAGTACTTTACACAGAGGATGGTGGGTGTCTGGAACGCGTTGCCAGCAGAGGTAGTAGAGGCAGACATGGTAGATTCATTTAAGGTACTGTCTAGGATATTTCCACCATCAATTTCTGAGTGGGAGACCAGCTCTCTCTGACAAAGGTACTCTCAGATAAAAATCCAGTGAGTTTTTCAACTCATACGTGCATTTGCTCTTTTCTGGATAGCCAGTATTTATTGCCCATCCCTAGATGGCCTTGAGAAAGTGATGGTGAGATACCATCTTGAATCAGTGCAGCCGATGTGTTACACGTAGATTCACAATGCCTTAGGCCCTTCAGTACCCGTGGAGTTCTCAAATGGTGCTGAACATTGTGCAATAATCAGGGAACATCCCCACTTCTGACCTTATAATGGACCAAAGATCATTGATGAAGCAGCTGTAAATGGTTGGGCTACGGGCACTACCCTGAGGAACTCCTGTGGAGATGTCCTGGAGCCGAGATTGCTGATCTCCAAGAAAAATTACCATCTTCCTATGTGCCAGGTGTGACTCCAACCAGCAGACAGTATTCCCATTGATACCAGATTTGCTAGAGCTCCTTGATGCCACACTCAGTTGAGTGCAGCCTTGATGTCAAGGGCTGTCACCCTTCGATATTGTTCAAATCTTGCTGCATTTCAACATGGATTGCTCCAGTATCTGAGGAGTCACCTCACCTGTTTTGTCTATGTTTGAATTAAGGCTGTAATGAGGTCAGGAGCTCAGTGAGCTTGGTGAAACCTCAACAGAGCATTAGTGAGTAGGTTATTGCTGAGCAGGTGCTGCTTGATAGCACTGTTGCTAACACCTTCCAGCACTTTACTAATGATCAAGAATTAATCATAGTACACATTAATGATTTGTCAAAGGAATTGAACACAATATTCTCAAATTTGCAGATGACATGAAGCAGGATGGCAGTGTGTGCTGTGAGGAGAATACTGAGAAGCTGTTGGGTGACTTGGATAGGCTGGCTGAATGGAATTGAATTTCATTTAATTGATTGTCACATGTACTGAGCCACAGTGAAAAGTTTTGTCTTGTGAGCAGTACAGGCAGATCATGTAGTTAGGTTGCATAGATAGTAAATAGGTAAACAGCGGCAAAAACAAAAACACAGATACAGGCAAATGTTAAGAGTTTGTGAGTCCATTCAGTTCCCTAACAGCAATAGGGTAGAAACTATTACAAAACCGGCTGGTTTGTGTGTTCAGGCTTCTGCACCTTCTTCCTGATGGTGGAGGTTGTAGAAAAACATTGCCAGGGTGAGATGGATCATTAAGAATGCTGGCGGCCTTTCCTTGACGGCGGGTCTGTTAAATGGATTCCATAGATGGGAGGTTGGCCTTTGTGATTGTCTGGGCCGAGCTCACCACTCTCTGTAACCATCTCCGATCTTGAATGGTACAGTTGCCATATCAGGTAGCAATACATCCAGACAGAATGCTCTCGATGGCGCACCTATAAAAGTTTGCAAGGGTATTCACCGTCATGCCAAATTTCCTCAGCTGCCTAAGGAAGAAGAGACATTGTTGGGCCTTTGTAACCTGTGCATCCACATGAAGAGTCTAAGAAAGCTTGTTGTGGATGATCACTCCACTTGTCCCACCTCTGTGCTGTTAATGTGTAGGGGGGCATGAGTAACATCCCACCAAAAGTCAATAATGAGTTCCTTGGTTTTGCTGGCATTGAGAGCTAGATTGTTCTAGTGGAGTTCCTGATGGGACTGGACAGACTGGATATGGGAAGAAAGCTCCCAATGTTGCAGAAGAACTAGGGGTCACAGTCTAAGAATAGGGAATAAGCCATTCAGGACTGAGATGAGAAAGAATTTCTTCATTCAGAGGGTGCCCAAGGTGGCATGGTGGAAGGGCGGCACGGTGGCACAGTGGTTAGCACTGCTACCTCACAGCACCATGGACCTGGGTTCACTTCCAACCTCGGGCAACTGTCTGTGTGAAGTTTGCACATTCTCCCCGTGTCGGTGTGGGTTTCCTCCAGATGCTCCGGTTTCCTCCCACAGTCTAAAGATGTGCAGGTTAGGTGAATTGGTCATTCTAAATTGCCCATAGTGTTAGGTGTAGGGGAGTGGGTCTGGGTGGGTTGCTCTTCGGATGGTTGGTGTGGACTTGTTGGGCCACTAATCAAAAAAAAAGTTGTGAACCTGTGGAATTCTCTCCCACAGAAAGCTGCAGGGGCTGGTTCTTTACATATCTTCAAGAGGGAACTTTTATATTTCTTATGGGATGAGGGCATCACTCGCTAAGCCAGTGTAGGAGCATAACACCCCACCCCCCGAGACGGGACAAAAACTCGGGAGGCAGGCAGGATTCAGGCAAGTGGCAGACTTTTATTCAAGCAACAACTGGTTAATGCAGGGAGAGGGCCAAAGACCTTCCCAGAATCTAACCTTGCCGTGAGAACCCTGTCATTCTCTTAATCCATGGCTCCAATCGAAAGAAAGATGAATGACATACTCTAATTTTTACATTGAAATATAGCATTTTTATACATGTTGTGTTACAATAATTACATATGGTGAGGTCACTTTGTCCTTCCCCTTTATTCAATGTACCCAATCCTGTGAAACACCTAATCAATGATGGGCATTTCCATGGATAGCCCCACGTTCCCCTGATTTCATGGTGTTTAACAGACATTGTAATGTCCAGGACTTAGGATCTTTCTATGCATCCTATTAATTTGCATTCCAAAGTTACTGGTTATACTCCTTTCGGTCTGTCCCAGACTTGCTTATCTCTCAGGACTGCTTGAATTCTGTAATTCATTGTGTTCCATGTGCTGTCTCTATCAAATTCTGTTAGTCGTCTTATATTTTCCACTGCCCTATATAACTAACTGCGATAAGATTCATAATATCAACTTCTGTTATAAAGTTAGTTATAAAATATAAATTTATACGGCTACCTCTACTGTTAGCACTTTTTAACTAATGAGTTGTGAACAAATTATTTTGGTCAGGACATGCCAGCCAACCTTTTAGAGGTAAGGAAAGCATTTCCTGAGACTAATTAACTTTCATATCTAGGTTTAATTATTTTTACCCCTAATGCTTCTATTATACTTTGGTTATACATGTAACTGTACTTATGTCGAAATCTATATCTATGATTTTCTGAAGAATCTTGAACTGGAATCTATTTCTTAATATTGTGAATAACTTCAAAGAAACAACTGATTACTGTAAAATAAATTTAGCTGTTGTTCTCATAACTGACTCATAAGTTAGGCTGACTGGTTCATGGATTGAGAATTACATCCCTTGTTCTAACTGGCGCTGTTCACCTAATGGGACAACATCCTTTCATTTAATAAGGTTGGAATCAATGCTCCCAATCACTTGTCTATCCTTAGACATCTTATCAAACTGTTTCAGGTGGTTGCTTGTAAGGCCTCCTTGGATTTACCTTGTTCAAGGTAGCATAATGTTTTACTTAAATACAGGAGCAGGCTATTTGATTCTACTTATCCTTTGTCAGCCATTTTGTGTCTTAATGCTGTAACAGGCTGTTTAATTCTGTTTAACCTGTGTCAGCCATTCTGTGTCTTTCTGTAAGGGCCACCCTTACAGATCCCCTCTTTGGCCCTAGGCCAGATTATGGCCATAGGGACATTATTAACCAACAGACCAAATCAGAGTCCATGAGTAGTCTTCTTTCAGTGATGTCACATGCACGATTCTCTCCCTGTCATTCAATGAGCTGGTCATTTTCTTTCATCGTTTCCCTGGTAGTCTATCGCTCGATAGAATGCAGCAGTGCCACCTTCTCAGTCCATGGCCCTTCTGCATTCATCTTCTTCGTTGTTGTGGCAGTGGTACACTTGATGAAGTCATTAACAAGATAACACAGACATACTTTGATAATAAAAATTACTATTCCCTAGGCTATGGATGTCCCCAGGGATCCCAGACACCTCATTGCCCAACTCCATCAGGTAGTTGTGTGAGATTGTTCATTTGTTTTGTATATGGTTTGCCAAATAGGTAATTATCTCTGAGTTATTGGGGATGTACATACAGCACTCCTTTCCAATGCGCATGCACACCCTTTCTCAGTTGATATCAAGTCTAGGGCCATTTGATTCTGTAGTGCCATGGCTTGCATGACAACCATTTCTGCATTTATCTTGCCCAGAGCCTGTGAGGTGTCATTGGCCACTTGTTCTAAGATTGTGGCCATTTTGAGAAATTCTCTGGCTAGCTTGGCTGTACCATACCCAGGTATCAATATGGTGAAGAATCTTTCTGTTTCTAAGATTATATGTTTGTGCTGCCTTGGCACCTGCTTCAGGAGGAACAATGTAGCCAGGCATAGGCTCTGTGTCCACATACGAAGTAGGTACTGTTTTACGAGGTGAGCCAGGTGATAAATTCAGGGTGCCAGCTTTTCTGGAGTGCACACTCACTCATGTGATTCCTGAAGGTAAGGCGGATGCCATCACCGAAGTGACAACATTGAAGAGGAGGGTGACATTGTATTCTGGATTAGTGGTGCTGGAAGAGCACAGCAGTTCAGGCAGCATCCAAGGAGCAGTGAAATCGACGTTTCGGGCAAAAGCCCTTCAGGCTGCTCCTTGGATGCTGCCTGAACTGCTGTGCTCTTCCAGCACCACTAATCCAGAATCTGGTTTCCAGCATCTGCAGTCATTGTTTTTACCTGGGTGACATTGTATGTCTGAGTACAGTTACTAATTCCCACTTTCAACCCTCTAGAAACCATTCTTTCTCAGCAAATCACACTAATGGGCTTCCCTACTCTTGAAGTGTTAGCCAGTATGACAAAGGGAGGCTGTTGTGAGGTCTTATAGTCATAGAGTCATAGAGTCCTATAGCATGGAGACAGGCACTTTGGCCCAAACTGGACCATGCTGACCAAAATGTCCATCCACGTGAACCCCATTTCCCTGCACTTGGCCCATATCCCTCAGAACCTTTCCTTTCCATGTATTTGTCCAAATGCCTTTTAAATGTTGTTCATGTACCCGCCTCAACCACTTCCATTGGCAACTCATTCCACATACATACTACCATCTGTGTAAAAAAGTTGCCCCTCAGGTTTGCTTTTATTCTTTCTCCCTAACCTTAAACTAATGTCCTCGGTTCCTCAACCCTGGGAAAAAGACTGAGTGCATTCATCCTATACATGCCTCTCATGATTTTATACACTTCTATAAGATCTCCCCTCAGTCCCCTACGCTCTAAAGAAAGAAGTCCGAGCTTGTACAACTTCTCCCTATAACTCAGACACTTGGCTCCTGGCAATATCCTTGTAAATTACTTCTGCACTCTGAATATAATACTCCAAGTGCAGCCTCACCAACTTCCTGTACAACTGCAACATAACTTCCCAACTTCTATACTCAATGCCCTGACTTAAGGCAAGTGTGCCAAAAGTCGCCTTCACTGCCCTGTCTATCTGTGACTCCACTTTTAGAGAACTGTGCACCTGAACTCCAAGGTCCCTCTGTTCTGCTACACTCCTTATGGCCCTAACATTCATCGTGATTTGACTTTCCACAATACAAGACTTCACACTTACCCATATTAAACTCCATTTGCCATTTCTTGGCCCACTTCCCCAGCTGATCAAGGTCCTGCTGCAATTTCCAATAACCTTCCTCAGTGTCTATGATTCTGCCTATTTTAGTGTCATCTGCAAGGTTGGGCTGGTCCCAGCTTACAGATGCTCCATTCATCATCTTTGGCTTCTTGCTCTTTCACAGCTTCTATTGTTATTACTTCCTGTTCTTACATTGCTTTTGCTGCACTGTTTGCACAGTCAGCCCCTCTCTGCTCTGGTGTCTGAATCTTACTTTAATCATTGCTGCCTCCTTCAGTTAAATAGCTGTGGCCACTAGTTCCTTGACTGGGATCTCATACTAAATTACACTGCTACTCAAGGTAACATAACCTTGTCTTGCCCATGCCATCATGTAGTCGTGGACTACAGCGAAAGCACATCTGCTGTCTGTATAGGTATTAACCTTTGTCCATTCCCTAACTGCAGGACAGCAGTAAGTGCCTTTAGTTTGGCTACCTGGGCGGAGTGACATCCTTCTACCCTTGCTCCTGCTAAAAGCTCGCCTTTCAAATTAACCATAGCCTACCCTGTCCAGGCCTCACCATTATAACACTTCCATGCTCCATCTACAAACATGCACTTCACATCCAGCCCCACGAATGGCTATTCTTTAGCTTGACCCTATCACTCTTATTGCCTGCTCCATGAGAGCGATACAATCATGTGTCTCTATTTCCTGATTCACATAGCTTGTTGGGTTCTCTCTGTCATCTTTAATACTTTTCTCCAGGCAGCAGTGCAGCTTTCTGTTTGACTTGCTGACTGTAACAGCTGTCAGTTTGCCAGCTTCCAATATCTGGACAATACTACGTGGGGAATGTAATATCACTTTCTCCAGTTGTGTCAAGGGCGAGGATGTTGTTTGTGTCCAGGTAGCACATTGGATGGCTAAAACACGAGTGTTATCCCATCATGACGGATCCATTTTACCTGAGTAATATCCCACAGGTCAGAACTTGTGTCCATGTCTCTTTAAAACTACTGCAGATTGATTGCCATCGATTGGACACTACTGCAAAAGAGGTCAAGGAGACCTAGTGCTAGCATGGAGGCCAGTGTCTGTTTGATCTTGGCAAAGGTCAACTTCTGCTCAGGTCCCAATCCAATCTTCTCTGAGCCAGCCTGCCCCCTTTGCTAAGGTCTTGCAGGGGTCTGGCTAGTTTGCTTTGATTTTCTCTAAAGCTCCTGCAGTAATTAAATAGTCCCAAGACTTGTCCTTTCAGTAACCTTTAACAGTTTTTTTCATTTCCAATATTGCAGTTTTTCTTTCCAATGGAATGCTGCAGCTGCCTTGCATTTCTATCTGTTGCCACTGGCAACTGGCTGAGGATTTCCCCGATTCTGGTTTGGTCCTTGTCCGTGCCTGCCTCCCTTAGGGGACCAGCAGGCCTCTTCTCTGTGTCCTGCTTTTCTACAGTCCCCAAATTTCATGGTCTTACTGGGACAAGTTTTGGTGAAATGCCTGTCCTTATTGCATACAAAGCACACTCCTTTCCTTAGTTGTTTGGCTCCCTGTCTGTGTGTGTGTTCCCTGTAACAACTGCTGCTCATTGTTTTTAATATTCCCTTGGTTACCTTCTGTCTTCATAACCTAACTGAGTACTTTCTTAAACTGTTTTCTTTTTATCCTCCAGTTCTCCATGCACAGATTACTTCATCCAGTAGCAGTAAAATAACATCGCACATGGACTCAAAATTTCTAAAGGAAATATCCATCCATTCCAAGTCAAGCAGAATGGGTTAATTGATCTACGACAGATTCAAAAAGGGAGTGGGACATAAAAACAGGCACATAAAATTACATCATCTGTCTCTCTTTCTCCTGCAAGAAAATAAATGTTATACTTTAAGAAAAAGCCCACCTCTTTTGTTAAGTTTGCCTTTCTTTATTCCTCCATCAGCTTTCTCAGATTTTAGAGCAGACCATCAGAATTTTGTTCAGAGTTGCATTTCCAGGATTCCAAATTTCCTATTATTTGTATTCTTTCACATCAAAGTACATTGATAATGAGAAAATCTTATCATCCGGAGATAAAGATTCACTTATGTTAAAACAATATTTGGAAGTTCACGCTGGCTGGAAGGTGAAATTCCAAATATTAAAATTAAAATCTATCCAAGTCCAAATGCATCAGAAAGCTAATTCTAAAAGGTAAATTTTTACCAAGCCTTATGAACCAACCCTTTAAATCAACATTTCATCACAGTCATCTGCTTTGGACAACCACTGATAGTTTCTTAAAAGGACATTACATTAATGATACATGCCACACACCTATATAGGCACATGACACTTTCCATAGATTCCCAAAATGCAAACTAACTTCAAAGCATAGAGTCCAGGGAACAAAAACTCACAAATTGCACAAGACAACATTTAGCAACCAACCAACCAGATACATTCAAACCAGACCACAAAGAGTTAACACCTCTATAAGGTTTAGTGAATTAGCACAGAGGCATTGCCCTCTCTGTCTCTTTCATATTTATGAACACTACAGCTATGTTAGCTTGTTTGTGTGCCTTTTGTTTTAAATACTATCTGCAGAATGGACCAGCCTGAACCCCAGTGGGTTTCTTTCCAGGCCTTTTCTGCTATTCTCCCAGACTCCCACCCGGCTGTGTCCATTACTTTATTTTTTTTGATAAAGGATTTTCATCCTCTTTTTAATCTTTTGGGAGCTATCCCCTTTTAACTCTCGAGGATTTCCAACCTCGTATCTACTTTTTGATAACTCTCAGCACCCGTGGCCCTACTACCCATCTGTAAGTCTGTCTCCTCCTGCTCACTCCAATTACATTTGTTTTTGCCCTGAGTGACAGAAGCTCTCCCGCACAAGTGCCATGCTATGTAAAAGGGTGGTAAATAAACATATTCACCCAAATTGTGGCCCACAGTATGCCGGTTTCAAGCAGAGGCTGCTGGCTGACTTCCAATCTGTAGGAACAAAACCTCCACGCCCCCCACCCCCGAGCAGGGATAAAGACTCAGGAGGCAGGCAGGATTCACGCAAGTGGCAACTTTTTATTCAAGCAACAACTGGTAAATGCAGGGAAAGGGCCAAAGACCTTCCCTGAATCTAACCTTGACATGAGAACCCAGTCATCGATCTTTCGCTCAGATCAGAAGAGAGATCTGTGACATGCTCTGATTTTTACAATGAAATACAATGAAATTTTGTGTTACAATAATCACATTCTGTGTGGTCACTTTGTCTTTCCCCTTTATTCCATACACCCAATCCTATGAAATACCTAATTCATGCTGGGCATGTCTAAGGACAGCCCCAGATTCCCGTGATCATCTCATGGTGTTTAACAAACAATGTAATCACCAGGCCTTGGGATCTTCCTATGCATCCCATTTATTCGCATTCCAAAGTTTCTAGTTATACTCCTTCAGGTATGTCTCAGGCTTGCTCATCTCTAAAGACCAGTTGAATTCTGTAATTCATTGTATTCCATGTGCTATCTCTATCAAATCCTCTTGTATTTCTATTGTTCCAGGTTTTAACTAATTGCTGTAAGATTCATAATATTAACTACTGTTACAAAGTTAGTTATAAAGTGTAAATTTATACAGCTACTACTACTGTTAGCACTTTGTAACTAATAAGTTGCGAACAAACAATTCATTCAGGACTTACCAGGCATCTTTTTAGAGATAAAGAAAGCATTTCCTGAGACTAATTAACTTTCATATCAAGGCTTAATTTTTTCTCCCCCTAATGCTTCTATTATACTTTGGTTATACATGTATCTACACTTAAATTGAAATCTATCTCTGTGATTATCTGAAGAATCCTTAACTGGAATCTATTCCTTAATATCATGAATAACATTTTTAAAAAACTGATTACTGTAAAATAACTTTAGCTATTGTTTTCATAGCTGATTACCGAGTTAGGCTGACTGGTTCATCGACTGAGGTTTGCATCCCTTGTTCTAACTGGCGCTGTTCACCTAATGGGACAACATCCTTTCATTTGTGTGGATGGAATCAATCATTGTCTATCCTTAGATATCCTCTTATCAAATTATTTCAAATGGTTGCTTGTAAGGCCTCCTTGGATTTACCCTGTTAAAAGATAGCATTATGTTTCACTTAAATGCTGGAGCAGGCTGTTTAATTCTGTTTAACCCTTGTCAGCCATTTTGTGTCTTTCAAACATGGGCTGCCCTTACAGCCAGCATTTTTGCTCAACCCTAAATTGCCCAGAGGGCAGTTAAGAGTCAACTACATTACTGGACATGACCCTTGCACCTAAAGGGATCAAATGGAGGGAAAGTGGAGCAAGGTACTGAAATTGCATGATCAACCGTGATCATATTGAATGGTGGTTATCGGCTCAAAAGGCTGAATGTCCTATTCCTTGCATCTATTTTTTCTGAATCTATGAATCATGAGTAGACCGATAGAAGTGTAATTCGCCAGGTTGGATTTGTCCTGCTTTTCATGTAGAGTATATACTTTGGCAATTTTCTGCATTGTCAAGTTGATTGTAGTGTTGTAAATGTAAATGCAAGTTCTGGAGCACAAGTGTTCAGTCATATTGTCAGGAGCCAGAGCATTTGCAGTATCCAGTGCCTCCAACATTTTCTGGACATTATGTTGAGTGAATCAAATATAGCTGAAGACTGGCATCTCGATGCCAGGGCTCTGGGAAGGAAACCAAGATGGATCATCTACTTGGCATGTCTGGTTGATTGCTCACCTCACTGATTGCTGGGCCTTTCCATCATAGAGGATGGAGATATTTGTGGCATCTCCTCCTCCAGTGAGTTTAGATTAGATTACATTACAGCCCTTCTGCCCAACAAGTCCACACCGACCCGCCGAAGCGCAACCCACCCATGCCCTTACATTTACCCCTTACCTAACACTACGGGCAATTTAGCACGGCCAATTCACCTGACCCTGCACATCTTTGTGACTGTGGGAGGAAACCGGAGCACCCGGAGGAAACCCACACAGACACGGGGAGAACATGCAAACTCCACACAGTCAGTCGCCTGAGGCAGGAATTGAACCCGGGTCTCAGGCGCTGTGAGGCAGCAGTGCTAACCACTGTGCCACTGTGCCGCCCATAATTGTTTAATTGTCCATCACAATTCAAGACCCTATGCTTCCAGTTGCCTGCCATTTCAACACATCACCATGTTTCCTGGCCAACAGCTTTGTCTCAGGCCTGCGACAGTGCTCCAGTGAAGCTCAGTGTAAGCTGGAAGAACTGCACGTAATTTTCCACTTGGAAACTCTCCAGCTTTTTGGACACAATATCAAGTTCAACAATTTTAGGCCTTGAGTTCTGCCCATGTCCTTCCCCCCCCAACCCCACATTCCAGGCCTTGTTAACCTATTGTTAGCCACTAACAATCTCCATTTACAGTTATTATCCTCCAAGCCAGAATTTTATCCACTCCTTTGTCTCCCTAACTACCCTTCTCTCTTTTTGGGCTCCATCTCCTTACCTCCTCCACCCAACCTATCTTCTGCGTAAAAACCAACATTTTCCAAGCTACCATCAGTTCTGTGGAAGGGTCACTGGACCCGATATGTTAACTCTGATTTCTCTCCACAGATGCTGCTAGACCTGCTGAGCTTTTCCAGTAATTTCTGTTTTCGTGGACCATCCATGACTGGATGTGGCAAGACTGCAGAGCTTAAATCTGATTCATTGGTTGTGGGATTGCTTAGCTCTGTCTATCTCTTACTGCTTATGCTGTTTGGCTTACAAGTAGTCGTGTTTGGTAATTTCCAGATTGACGCCTCATTTTTAGGTATGCCTGGTGATGAGAAAACCGAGTTGATGTTTTGGGTCCAGTGACCCTTCTGTAGAAGTTCAGAGATTCTGCAGCAATTTTAGTTTTGTCTTTAATCTCTTGGCTAGTTCATTTTTTTCATAGATTCATACAGTTCAAGAAAGACTCTGTGGCTCTTCAAACCTGCACTGACATTATCCATATAATCCCTGCAGTATGGAAACAGGCCATTCAGCCCAACAAGTCCACACCAAACCTCTGAACAGTATCCCACCAGACACATCCCCCATCCTCTTCCATGTAATCCTGCATTTTCTGTGGCTAATGCACCCAACCTACACATCACTGAACACTGTGGGCAATCTAGCCTGGCTAATCCACCTAACCTGCACATCTTTGGATTGTGGGAGGAAACTGGAATGCCCCGAGAAAATCCACACAGACATGGGGAGAATGTGCAAACTCCACACAGACTGTTGTCCAAGGGTGGAATCAGACCTACATCCCTAGCACTGTGAGGCAGGAGTGCTAACTGTGGGCGGCACGGTGGCACAGTGGTTAGCACTGCTGCCTCACGGCGCCACAGACCCGGGTTCAATTCCCGCCTCAGGCGACTCTCTGTGTGGAGTTTGCACATTCTCCCTGTGTCTGCTTGGGTTTCCTCCGGGTGCTCCGGTTTCCTCACACAGTCCAAAAATGTGCAGGTTACGTGAATTGGCCAGGCTAAATTGCCCGTAGTATTAGGTGAAGGGGTAAATGTAGGGGAGTGGGTTGCGGGTCGGTGTGGACGTTTTGGCCCGAAGGGCCTGTCTCCACACTGTGAGTAATCTAATCTAAATCTAAATTGAGTCACCATGCCACCTCAATAGCTACTAGTAAAAGTGCACTAATCCCAATTTCCTGCACTTGCCCCATATCCTTGAATGTTACGATATTTAAAGTGCTAATCTAAATATTTTTTAAAGGTTTCCAGCCTCCACTTCCTTCCCAGGCAGTATGTTCCAGATTCCCACAAACCCAATGGCAATGGTTGAGTAGGGGATACACCGGGTCATGAGGTTGCATATTGTGCTGGAGTACAATCCTGTTGCTAACAGCCCTCAGCACCTCATGGATGTCAGTCTTGAGTTGCTAGAGTTGTTCGAAGTCAGTCCCACACAATATGATGGAAGATATTCTTAACGTCAGGATGCCAAAACTTGTCCACAAGCCTGAAGCAGAGGCTCAGTGGACAAGATTTACCTGCAGATGTCTATAGGTTGAGATAACATTCTTGATTCGGAGTTTTCCACTCTGTGGAGCACACCATGGCACATTGTTTTCATGGTTATAAATGCTCAATAATGTGATGGATGATCAGAATATGTAATTCTTTGTTGACTCTTTCTCAGGACATTGTCCCTGGTGGGTTTATAGATTAACCCCTGGCATTAATCCTGGCAACAGCTGTGACCATTCCAACTCATCAAGTACTGAAACAATCACCCATGGGATTGGCTGGTCTGCTGACTTTAACAGTACCAATCACAGTTGGGCTTATTCATCAGATGGCTTCACAGGGTAAGAATCAATCAAGTTCTGTTGATTTGGCACTTTATGAATGTATTGTTTACTTACATGGTCTTAAGCTCCATGATCTTAAAAAATCGCTTCACACAATGCTGAAGCCAGAGGGAACATAGTAATATGTTCAGTCAGGTGACTACTTATCTCCTGATATTGATTTCATTTATACAACCCAGAATGAAGCAGTTCCATGTCTCAAATGAGATAAAGATACCAGTAATCTCTATTCCTTTTGCAATAAAACCAATAACAGCTCAAGTTCTGACAAGAACTGATGATCTATCATCCTAGGTGCTTGTTTTTCACCGGCACAGACTTGATTGGCCAAAGGGCCCTTTACTGTGCTTTAGTCCTCTATGACTCTATGAGCCCATGTTTAATCCAGTCATGTATGGGACTAGTGCACATGATTGGACAGCGCAGAGCGAATTTTAATCTGCACCTAATCTTGTTTCAACTAGCTATGTGACAAAGAGCAGCACTCTGAAAGCTTGTATTTCAATTAACCTTGTCGGGCTATAACCTGGTTTGTTGTGTGAATTTTAACTTTGTCCACCCCAGTCCAACACCGGCACCTCCTCAACTTGGAGAGTGGAAGACAGTCAGTAGCCTCTGTGATGCTTCAAGTAAATGAAGGGTATTGTTCTGCTCAAACTCCAAGCAAAGGTTTCAGTCTCATTAGACAAAAATCTGAAAGACCTGCAGAAGCTGGAAATCTGGAACAAAAACGAAAATAGTTAGATAACCTCAGCAGGTTGGGCAGCATCTGTGGAAAGAAATCAGAGTTAATGCTTTGGGTCCAATCAGCCTTCAGTTCTGAAGAAGGGCCACTGGACCCAAAACGTTAACTCGACTTTCTCTCCATAGATGCTGCCAGACCCGCTGAGATCTTCCAGCAATTTTTGTTTTTATCTCAATCTCGTTGCCTGGTATGGAGGGCACTAGGTATGAAGAGAGGTTGAGTAGGTTCGGATTATTTTCATTAGAAAGATAGAGTTTGAGGGGGGACCTGATTGAGGTCGACAAAATCATGAGAGGTCTGGACAGGGTGGATAGCAAGAAGCTATTTCCCCAGAGTGGGGGCTCAATTACTAGGAGTCACGAGTTCAAGGTGGGAGGGGAAAAGTTTAAGGTAGATATGTGTGGAAAGTTCTTTACGCAGAGGGTGGTGGGTACCTGGAACGCATTGCCAGTGGAGGTGTTAGAGGCGGGCACGATAGCTTCATTTAAGATGTATCTTAAATGTATCTAGACAGATAGATGAATGGGCAGGGAGCAGAGGGATACACATCCTTAGGAAATAGGCGGCAGATTTAGATAGAGGATCTGGATCGATGTAGGCTTGTAAGGCCGAAGGGCCTGTTCCTGTGCTGTATATTTCTTTATTCTTTGTTCTTTGTGAAAGGGTTGTTGTCATGGGTGACTTCAACTTCTCTGATTTGATTGGAACCTCCTTAGTGCAAATAGTTTGGATACAGCAGATTTTGTCAGGTGTGTCCAGGAAGGATTCCTGATGCAATATCTGGATAGGCTGACGAGAGGGGAGGCCATATTGGATTTGATGCTTGACAATGAATGCGGTCAGGTGTCAGATCTCTTGGTGGGAGAACATTTCAGTGATAGTGATCACGGCTCCCTGACCTTTACTACAGTCATGGACAGTCGTAGAGGCATAGAGTCATAGAGATGTACAACACAGAAACAGACTCTTCGGTCCAACTCATCCATGCCAGACTTCCTAACCTAATCTAGTCCCATTTGCCAGCACTTGGCCCATATCCCTCTAAACTCTTTCTATTCACATACCCATCCAGATGCCTTTTAAATGCTGTAATTGTACCAGCTTCCACCACTTCCTCTGGCAGCTGATTTCACATACACACAACCCACTGTGTGAAAATTTGCCCCTCAGGTCCCTTTTATATCTTTCCTCTCTCAGCATAAACCTATGCCCTCTAGTTCTGGACTCCCCAACCTCAGGGAAAATACCTTGTCTATTTATTAGCGCCCGTCATGATTTTATCAGCCTCTATAAGGTCACCCCCTTCAGCCTCTGACACTCCACTGAAAACAGCCCCAGCCTATTTAGACTCTCCCTACAGCTCAAATCCTCCAACCCTGGCAACATCCTTGTAAATTAAGGATTTCACAACATCATTCCGATAGGAAGGAGACCAGAATTGCATGCAATATTCCAAACATGGCCCAACCAGTCTCCTGCGTTGCCGCAACATGACCTCCCAACTCCTACACTCAGTGCTCTGACCAATTAAGGGAAAGCATACTAAACGCCTTCTTCTCTATCATATTGGGGCAGCACGGTGGCTCAGTGGTTAGCACTGCTGCCTCACAGCACCAGGGCCTGAGGTTTGATTCCGGCCTTGGGTGACTGTCTGTGTGGAGAATGCACATTCTCCCAGTGTCTGCGTGGGTTTCCTCCGGGTGCTCCGGTTTCCTCCCACAGTCCAATGATGTGCAGGTTAGGTGAATTGGCCATGCTAAATTGCCCATAGGTTAGATGCATTAGTCAGAGGGAAATGAGTCTGGGTAGGTTACTCTTTGGACGGTCGGTGTGGACTGGTTGGGTCGAAGGGCCTGTTTCCACACTGCAGGGAATCTAATCTATCTACTTTCAAGAAGCTATGAACCTGCATTATGGACTCTTTGGTCAGCAACACTCCCTAGGGCCTTGCCATTAAGTGTATAAGTCCTGCTCTGATTTGCTTTTCCAAAGTGCAGAACTTCACATTTATCTAAATTAAACTCCACCTGATCAAGATCTCATTGTACTCTGAGATAACATTGTTCACTGTCCACTATACCTCCAATTTTGGTGTCATCTCCAAACTTACTAACTATGCCTCCTATGTTCACATCCGAATCATTTATATAATTGACGAAAAGTAGTGGACCCAGCACCGATCCTTGTGGCACTCCACTGGTCACAGGCCTCCAGTCTGAAAAGCAGCCTTCCACCACCACCCTCTGTCATTTATCTTTGAGCCAGTTCTGTATCCAAATGGCTAGTTCTCCCTGTATTCCATGAGATCTAAGTGTGCTAACCAGTCTCCCATGAGGAACCTTGTTGAATGCCATACTGAAGTCCATTTAGATTAGATTAGATTAGATTAGATTACTTACAGTGTGGAAAAAGGCCCTTCGGCCAACAAGTCCACACCGATCCTCTTAAGAGCAACCCACCCAGACCGATTCCCCTACATTTACCCATTCACCTAACGCTACAGGCAATTTAGCACGGCCAATTCACCTAACCTGCACATCTACTGCTCTGCCCTCATCAATCCTCTTTGTTCCTTCATCAAAAAAGTTCAATCAGATTTGTGAGACATGATTTCCCATGTATAAAGCCATGATGACTATCCCTAATCAGTCCTTGCCTTTCCAAATACATGTAAATCCTGTCCCTCAGGATTCCCTCCAACAACTTGCCCACCAGCGACATCAGGCTCACCAGTCTATAGTTCCCTGGCTTCTCCTTACCACCTTTCTTAAACAGTGGCAACCTCCAGTCTTCTGACACCTCACCTGTGACTATCGATGATACAAATATCTCAGTAAGGGGCCACCCTCGCTTTCCGAGCTTCCCACAGAATTCTAAGGTACACGTGATCAGGTCCTGGGAATTTATCCACTTTTATCCATTTCAGGACATCCAGCACCACCTCCTCTGTAATGTGGACAGTTTTCAAGATGTCGTCATCCATTTCCCCACATTCCATACCTTCTATGTTCTTTTCCACAGTAAATACTGATGCAAAACTTTCCTTTAGTATCTCCCCCATCTCCTGCGGCTCCACACAAAGGCTGCCTTGCTGATCTTTGAGAGGCCTTATTCTCTCCCTTTAGTCTTTTGTCCTTAATGTATTTATAAAAACCCTCTGGATTCTGCTTAACCCTATATGCCAAAGCTATCTCATTTCCCCTTTTTGCCCTCCTGATTTCCCTCTTAAGTGTACTTTTATACTCTTCTAATGAGTCACTTAATCTCTCCTGTCTACACCTGACATATGCTTCCTTCTTTTTCTTAACAAGATCTCAATTTCTCTAGCAAACCAGCATTCCCTATACCTACCAGCCTTTCTTTCACCCTAACAGGATTATACTGTCTCTGGGCTCGCTATCTCATTTCTGAAGGCTTCCCATTTTCCAGCCATACCTTTACCTGTGAACATCTGCCCCAATCAGCTTTTGAAAGTTCTTGCCTAATAACGTCAAAATTGGCCTTTCTCCAATTTGATTAGATTAGATTAGATTACTTACAGTGTGGAAACAGGCCCTTCGGCCCAACAAGTCCACACCGCCCCGCCGAAGCGCAACCCACCCATACCCCTACAGGAACCCTTACCTAACACTACAGGCAATTTAGCATGGCTAATTCACCTGACCTGCACATCTTTGGACTGTGGGAGGAAACCGGAGCACCCGGAGGAAACCCATGCAGACACGGGGAGAACGTCAGTCGCCTGAGGCGGGAATTGAACCCGGGTCTCTGGCGCTGTGAGGCAGCAGTGCTAACCACTGTGCCACCGTGCTGCCCATTTTGAACTTCAACTTTTAGATCTGGTCTATCCTTTTCCATCTCTATTTTTAAACGAATATAATTATGGTCACTGGCCTCAAAGCTCCCCCCCATTGACATCTCAGTCATCAAAAACGTCATGCCCCTCCTCTCTTGCCTCCCTTTCTGTCCTTCCTGTAACATTTGTATCTTGGAACATTAAGCTGCCAGTCCTGTCCATCTCTGAGCCATGTTTCTGTAACTGGTATGATATCCCAGTCCCATGTTCCTATTAGGCTCCTTGCACTGAAGTAAATACAGTTTAATTTATCAATCCTACCTTGTTCAGGATAGGAGCAGATGGTATGGAGAAGTATTTAATTGGTGGAGCATAAATTGGGAGCAAATATTCTCAGGGAAATGCATGACAGAAAAGTAGAGGTTGTTTTGGGAGCACTTGCTGCGAGTGCTGGTTAGGTTTGTCCCACTGAGGCAAAGAAGGATGGTAGGGTGAAGGTACCTTGGATGAAAAGAGATGTAGAACATCTAGTCAAGAGGAAGAAGGAAGCTTACTTATGGTTGAGGAATCAAGGATCAGACAGGGCTCTAGAGGGTTACAAGGTAGCCAGGAAGGAACTGAAGAATGGACTTAGGAGAGATAGAAGGGGCATGAAAGAAGGTAGGATTAAGGAAAACCCCAAGTCATTCTACACTTATGGAGGAACAAGAGGATGGCCAGTGTGAGGGTAGGACCGATCAGGGATAATGGAAGAAACTTGTGCCTGATACACTCAAACAGGTTGATGTTAAGGTGGATATGCTGAAAATTTTGGAAAACATGAGAATAGTTAAGTTCCCTGGGTTAGACAAGATATACCCAAGGTTACTACAGGAAGCAAAGGAAGAGATTGCTGCACTTATGGTAATGATCCTTGTGTCCCCACTGTCAACTGGAGTTGTGCTATATGATTGGAAGTGGCAAATGTTATTCCCTTGTTCAAAAAAGGGAATAGGGATAACCCTGGGAATTACAGGCCAGTCAGTATTACTTCAATGGTGTACAAAGTTAAAAATCACACAACTCCAGGTTATAGTCCAACAGGTTTAATTGGAAGCACACTAGCTTTCGGAGCGACGCTCTTTTATCAGGTGATTGAGCGTCGCTCCGAAAGCTAGTGCTTCCAATTAAACCTGTTGGACTATAACCTGGTGTTGTGTGATTTTTAACTTTGTCCACCCCAGTCCAACACCGGCATCTCCGAATCATGACTTCAATGGTGGACAAATTGTTGGAGAGGATTCTGAGAGACAGGATTTATGATTATTTGGAAAACCATAGCTTGATTAGAGATAGTCAGCATGGCTTTGTGAGGGACAGGTCATGCCTCACAAGCCTTACTGAATTCTTTGAGGATGTGACAATACACGTTGATGAAGGTAAAGCAGTGGATATGGTGTATATGGATTTTAGCAAAGCTTTGACAAGGTTCCCCATGGTAAGCTCATTTAGAAAGTAACTGGTATGGGATACAGGGAACTCTGGCTGTCTGGATACAGAATTGGTTGGCCTGTAGAAGACAGAGGGTGGTAGTAGAATGGAAAGTATTTAGTCTGGAGTTCAGTGACCAGTGGTATTCCAGAGCGATCTGTTCTGGAACCTCTACTCTTTGTGAATTTTATAAATGATTTGGATGAGGAAGTGGAAGGGTGGCTTAGTAAGATTGGCGAAGACACAAAGGTAGGTGGAATTGTGGATAGTGTGGAGGGCTGTTGTAGGTTGCAACGTGACATTGACAGGATGCAGAACTGGGCTGAGAAGTGGCAGACGGAATTCGACCTGGAAAAAGTGTGAAGTGATTCATTTTGTCAGGTCGAATTTGATTTTTTTTTAGGTTACTGACAGTGTGGAAACAGGCCCTTCGGCCCAACAAGTCCACACCGACCCGCCGAAGCGCAACCCACCCATACATCTACCCCTTACCTAACACTACGGGCAATTTAGCATGGCCAATTCAACTGACCTGCACATCTTTGGACTGTGGGAGGAAACTGGAGCACCCGGAGGAAACCCACGCAGACACGGGGAGAACGTGCAAACTCCACACAGTCAGTCGCCTGAGGCGGGAATTGAACCCGGGTCTCTGGCGCTGTGAGGCAGCAGTGCTAACCATTGTGCCACCATACTGCCCACAATGCAGATGCAGGGTTAACGGCAGGATGCTTGGCAGTGAGGAGGAACAGAGGGATCTTAGGGTCAAAGTCTATACATCCCTCAAAGTTGCCACCCACATTGATAGAGTTGTTAAGAAGGCATATGGTGTGTTGGCTTTCATTAGCAGGGTGATTAAATTTAAAAGCAGTGAGGATATTATGCAGCTCTCTCAAGCCCTGGTTAGACCACACTTGGAATATTGTGTTCCGTTCTTGTCGCCTCATTATGGGAAGCTTTAGAGAGGGTGCAGAGGAGATTTACCAGGATACCGCCTGGACTGAAGGACATGTCTTATGAAGAAAGGATGAGGGAGCTAGGTCTTCTCTTATTGGAGTGAAGAGGATGAGAGGTGACTTGATAGAGGTGTACAATATGATGAGAGGCATAAATAGAGTGGATAACTAGAGACTTTTTTCCCAGGGTGGAAATGTCCATCATGAGGGTGCACAATTTTAAGGTGCTTAGAGGAAGGTTTAGGGGAGATGTCAGAGGTACGTTCTTTACACAGAGAATGGTGGATGCATGGAATACACTGCCAGCAGTGGTAGTAGAGTCACATGTATCAAGGATATTTAAGCGACACTTCGATAGGCACATGGATGATAGTAAAATGTAGGATATGCAGGTTAGTTTGATCCTAGAGTAGGATAAAAGGTCAGCACAACATTGAAGACCGAAGGCCTATTCTGTGCTATACTGTTCTATGCCCTATGTTCTAGATGTCAGAAAGCAAGAGAAGATTAGCCAGGGATCATTTGCTGAAGCATGGACCCTCTTTCCACTGCAGCTGTTTCTCTAGGTCCCCAGCTAAAAACTAAACCAAGCTAGAAAAATCCCTGAACTGGGAGAACTGGCCAGTGTTTTGTTGTACGACTGTTTAAAAAAAAACGTAAAACCCTTTTCCCTGATTGTTTCCTTAGATAGTATCTGTTAACCATAATCAAAATGGCCCCTGCCCAGACAAATCTGAACCTTTGCCTTTTACAATCCCTTTTGAAAAAAAACAAGGAAAACACAATCTTGTTTAAAGAGCAGCATCGTCACACCTTGTGTTGGAAAAAATCTGCTCTACCAGTTTCAAATCTTATTTGACGACAAACTCATTTTATAAGTAGGCATAATTTAAGCAATGTTAATATTTAGCTGCTTTCCACAATTTATTATTATCATGTTGGGGGTGGGGTTGCCATGTAAGATCCAGGTTTGATTAATAGCTCAAAGAAGATATGCAATGTTTAATAATGTTTAGCAGAACAACTTGGACAAAGTTGATCTTTAAACAGTTCACTTCAGTGCTCAGCAGTTCCAGTAGCCAGCTTTGGGGGTAAGAGTCCTGACACCATTGAACTCCCACCTCCACCTCATACCATGTGCAATATTTTCTACTGATACAGGTGATTCACTCCGTTGTGTCTGGAATCATAATGTGAAAGAATACAGCCAGCATGTTGTTCATCTCCAAGCTCCAGTGAAAAGCAATGTAATCTGGACCAGTGCAAACTATATTAGAGATGAGCATAGGTTAACTCAGTAGAATGTAGCTGTGTTCCAGTCTCAGGCTGTCAGCTCTCCCTCAGTCACATTGAATTTCATTTACCTTGCAGCACAGAAACAGGTAAGTTAACTATGCTGGTCTATTGTCATGGATATACCCTTCCCTATTACCTCTCAGCCCATCAGTTTATTGGCAGCGTGCTGTTCTTTCATCCAGCATCGTTCCTCTAAGTTCATCGTAAATTATGTCAACATAGTTTACCTCTACCATCTGTGATCGTGTTCCCACCACTCCCTGTGGAAAACATTAAAAATCACACAGGTCCAACAGGTTTATTTGGAAGCACTAGCCTCCAGATAAACCCCTGTTGAACTATAACATGGTGTTGTGTGATTTTTAACTTTGTTCACCCCAATCCAACACTGGCTCCTCTACATCAGCCCTGTGTAATGAGATTTCTCCTGAATTGTCTTTTGGATTTAATAGTAACATTTTTCTATTTTTCTTTCCTCTCCGATCCCAGGACACAGAGTGTGTTTGTTGAGTTCACACAGTACAGCCGGGATGTGGATCTTTACGCTGTGGTGACCTTACGGGTTGTCTTTCAGCCTGCGGTGCCTGTCAAACCAACTGTCAATATTAAACTCTTCTCAGTGCTGAGCTCAAGTCGTGCGGTGGACCTATTGTTGGTGTTGATGGTAAACATTATTCTATAACACTAACAAAGAGTTGCTGAAACCAGCCATCCCCAATATGCAAGAAAAACACGCTTTCACTAGAGAGGACAGCTTCAGTTCAGTTGCACACATCTCGGTACAAGGGCTGTGTGCAGTTTGTGGTCGAGGTTATGAGGGGATGGCCACCAATGTGTAGAATGCCAGCTATACTCACATTCTTATCTATTGAGTCAGCATTTGAGATTCAAACCCCACTCCAGGAATTTGGTCTGGGCTGACACTTCAGTACAATACTGATGGAGTGCTGATCTGTCTGAACTGAGGTTTTTTTTATTCGTTCACGGATGAGGGTGTCACTGGCTAGGTCAGCATTTATTGCCCATTCCTAATTGCCCAGAGGGCAGTTAAGAGCCAACTACGTTGCTGTGGATCTGGGGTCACATCCAGGCCAGACCAGGTAAGGATGGCAGTTTCCTTCCCTTAAGAACTAATGAAACATTAAAATGAGACATCAAAGTGAAGTCTTTCTGTTTTCTCAGGTATCCGAACAATCAGTTATCCAAACAAAATACTCCCCGTCCGTCTTGTTCAGATGATCGAGGTTGTTCTGTACTTATTCCTCAGCCAACACATTAATAAAAGAATAACGGGCCATTGCTTGGTTTCTGTTCATGGGGGGCCTTGCTGTGTGCAGTTTGGCTGCCATATTTCCTACATTGCACAATCGCCACATTTCAAAAGTAGTACTTGGAAAGCTATAAAACAGTTTGTGAATTCTGAAGTATTAGATAGGCACTAGAAATATACAAGCCAGTTTATTTTTTTACTTGACTGTTAAACCAGAGTTCAATTCCCCAAATCCAGTGAGTTCCAATCCCACAAAGGAGACTTGGAATTCAGGTACATAGTTCTTTGTAAGTGGTGTCACAGATAGACAGGGTGACACCGGTCAGAGCATTGAGTGTAGGAGTTGGGACATCATGTTGCATTTGTACAGGATGTTGGTGAGGCCACATTTGGAGTATTTTGTAAAGTTCTGAGTTCCTGCTATGGGAAGGATATTATTAAATTGGCAAGGGTGCAGAAAAGATTTACAAGGAGGTTACTGGAGGGGCAACTTTTTCACACAGAAGGTGGTACATACATGGAATGAATTGCCACAGGAAGTCATAGAGTTGTAGAAATGTACAGCACAGAAAGACTCTTCGGTCCAACTCATTCATGCCAACCAGATATCCTAAATTAATCTAGTCCTATTTGCCCTTTGGCCCATATCCCTCAAAACCCTTCCTATTCATATACCCATCTGGATGCCTTTTAAATGTTGTAGTCGTACCAGCCTCCACCACTTCCCTCTGGTAGCTCATTCCATACATGCACCAGTCTCTGCATGAAAACGTTGCCCCATAGATCCCTTCTAAATCTTGCCCTCTCACCCTAAACCTATGCCCTCTAGTTCTGGACTCCCCCACCCCAGGGAAAAAAAACTTTGTCTATTTATCATAGCAATGCACCTCATGATTTTATAAACCTCTATAAGGTCACCCCTCAGCCTCCAATGCTCCAGGGAAAACAGCCCCAGTCTATTCAACTTCTCCCTATACCTCAAATCCTCCAATCCTGGCAACAGGCTTGCAAATCTTTTCTGAACCCTTTCAAGTTTCACAGCATCCTTCCTATAGGAGGGTGACCAGAATTGCACGCAATATTCTAAAAGTAGCTGAATCAATGTAGTAGGTGCATGTACAGTTTCAAAGACATTTAAAAGACATTTGGACAGGTACGTTGATCGGAAAGGTTTAAAAGAGATGTGGCCAAATGCAGACAAATGGTACGAGTTTAGTTTGGAAAACATGGTTGGTGCGGAAGAGTTGGACTGAAGAGTGTGTTTGAGGAGAAAGTGAGGACTGCGGGTGCTGGAGATCAGAGTCGATGTTTCAGGAATGATGAAGAGCTTATGGTCAAAACGTTGACTCTCTTGGTCCTCGGATGCTGCCTGACCAGCTGTGCTTTTCCAGCACCTTTGGACTCTGTATGACTCTATGACTCTATAATTCAGTTTAATGACCATAGCAGGAAAGGAAGAGCTTGAATCAGTAAAAGTGTCTGTGAAGTTGTTGGATTGTCCTAAAGAACCAATTAGCTCAGTAATGTCTTTCTGGACATCCCTGATCCCAACAGCATGGGTTCAATTCCAGTATTCGCTACGGTAAAGGTGAAGGAATAACTTGTCCCCTCACCTGGAGCATGGTGACCCTCAGGTTCAGCTACCACCAATTGTATCTCTCTAAGGGAGAGAGCAGGTCTATGTCAACTTTACCTTTATCCTGTGTGAATTCACCTGCCTGGGCTTCATTCTGGATTAGTGATGCTGGAAGAGCACAGCAGTTCAGGCAGCATCCAAGGAGCTTTGAAATCAACGTTTCGGGCAAAAGCCCTTCATCAGGAATGGCACATTCCTGACATTGACATTCGAAGCTCCTTGGATGCCGCCTGAACTGCTGTGCTCTTCCAGCACCACTAATCCAGAATCTGGTTTCCAGCATCTGCAGTCATTGTTTTTACCTTTGCCTGGACTTCAGTCCCACATCAATGTGGTAGACCCCTTGGTGCTATGTGAAGCAACCAAATTGCATCGTATTTGTGAAACTTGAAGTGGGCAGTATATGTTCACCTTTCTAACAGTGTGCATGTTTTAAGAATGAGGGTCAAAAAACATCCTTTTGGAGGCGGAATGGGGCAGTTTGTGTTGTGAAGGTTCAATTCCTAATTATAGACACTAACATTTGAATAGATCTGAGCTTCAGTTGTTTAACCTTGGATGTAAGCCCTGACTGGGGGGGGGGGGCTCCTACTGCATACTTTCTCTTTACCCACAGTAAGCGATCCTGAATTTATTTTTCTTTATTCATCTATGGGATAAGGGCATCGCTGGCTAGGACAGCATTTACTGTCCATCCCTAATTGTTAACAGTCACCACATTGCTGTGGGTCTGGAGTCACATGCAGGCCAGATCAGGTAAGGACATTAATGAGCCAGATTGTTTTCTTTCTGTCAAACAATAATGGATTCATGGATCATTAGACTCTTCATTCCATTTTTTTTACATTATCTGGGTCTCTGGATTAACAGTCCTGCTATAATACCATTAGGCCATCGCGGCCACACATTGACATTCGTATTCTCACATATTTGGTTTTGGTTCCGTTCCTCTCCACCTGACTGGTGAGATTTTGCAGTAACATGCTAAGGTCTGAGAGTCAGAGGTGAAAGTCTGATGAAGGGCTTATGCCTAAACCGTCGATTTTCCTGCTCCTCAGATGCTGCCTGACCTGCTGTGCTTTTCCAGCACCACACTCTGGACTCTGATCTCCAGCATCTGCAGTCCTCACTTACTGCTCATTTTTTTCCCATGTGAAAATCAGACTTGGGGTTTAGGGAAAAAGACTGTGGATAAAGGAGATCTTCAGAAGATCATCATCACAGTGTGTCCCAGCATTGAACCTGGAGGCTCAGAGACTGGGTGTTCCTCAGGAACAGGAGACTGATAGTGCTGTGGGTGTGGCCTCCTCCTGACTGCTCCCTCCTCTTTGTGCAGGTGCTGCTATTCCTCTTCGGCCTCTGTTTTCTGGTCGTTGAGGCCATCGCTCTGAACAGGGAGGGTTTGGCTTATTTCAAAGAAGGCCAGAGGTACCTCCAGCTCCTCATCATCCTACTTTGTGTCCTCATCCCTAGCTTCCATTTCAGCCACATCAGATTAGCTGACCAGCAGCTCAGCCACTACAAGAACAACCCCCACCATTTTGTCAGTTTCTACTATGTTGCATGTCTGGCTGAGGGAGTCACCAGTCTCGCCGCATTTCTGCTCACCGTCCTCACCTTGAAGGTAAGTGAACAAGTTAAGTGAGAGTGAGGAGGAGGGAATATAAGCAGCTAATCAATCAGGAGGATTAGAACCCTCTCAGCAAACCATTTAGACCAACTCTTTAGAGAGAATCATCCATTTAGTCCACAGTCTGTTTCTGTGCTGATGTTGGTCACCATGAGCTCACATGCAGCCACAGACATTATCTTTTCATGTTTTGCTTATTTATCTGTCACGTCAGCTGTGACAAAGGCTATGGTCTCAAATCCCAACCTCGAGAGTTAAACACAATATCTAGGCTGATACATCAGTGTACCAGAGACAGAGTGCCACAATGGCAGAGCTGCTGTCTTACAGGTGAGATTTTAAACAACTATCTGTCTTTCAGCTGGAGTGAAGATTGCCATGATACTCTTTCATAATAGATTCAGGGATCTCTCCCTGGAGTCGATTAATTTCATAACCAGTAACAATAAAACAATAACATTAACATGGCAATAATAATAAAATAGTCACAGTGCAGTTTGTAAGACTGTGCTGTGTGCAGAATAGCTGCCATGACAATAGTGACTACCCTGTGGAAATATCTGTAAGGAAATATCTAATTACCTAAAAGCCACTTCAAATGTCACATGGCTGTACTATTTAATGCTTTTTTTCTAGATTGTAGGACAGTTTCGTTTTGTGCGGAGATGGTGTGTATTTGGGAAGACATTCCAGTATATGATCCGAGAGCTGATGGCCGCCTTCCTTTACCTCTTCCTGCTTGTCATGGTCTATGCACAGTGTGGCTATGTGGTACGTATCAAGGCACCTCACTAGAGTGACAGAGTGGACTACAATTTGCTCAGTGGGGCAGCACGGTGGCTCAGTGGTTAGCACTGCTACCTCACAGAACCAGGGTCCCAGGTTCGATTCCAGCCTTGGGTGACTGTGTGGAATTTGCACATTCTCCCCGTATCTGTGTGGGTTTCCTCCAGGTGCTTCGGTTTCCTCCCACAGTCCAAAGATGTGCAGGTCAGGTGAATTGGCCATGCTAAATTGCCCCTTGTGTTAGGTGCATTAGTCAGAGGGAAATGGGTCTGGGTGGGTTATTCTACAGAGGGTGGGTGTGGACTGGTTGGGCTGAAGGGCCTGTTTCCACACTGTAGGGAATCTAATCTAATCTAATCAGTCTCAGCACAGATTTCCCATTACTATTTGTCAGAAACAATGGTGAAGGACTACGGTCTATGAGGAAGGCCACCAGCAAGGGGCAATGGCCCCTGGTACAAGTCATTTGTGACAGCAAGATCCATTGGTACAAGCCACCAGTGAGGGGAAAATACCTCTGATACTAGTCACCAGTGAGGGGCAAGGGCACCTGGTACAAGTCACTAGTGATCAAGCTTTGTGTAAAGATTTATAGCTCAGTTGCTACTAGTTGTGGGTGTGTTCACTGAGCTGGGCAGTTGCAGATGTTCTGTCCCCTTTTCTAGGTGACACACTCAGTGATGTGGACCTTCCTGTGAAGGATTGCTGTACTGTGTCGTTTGGAATGTATTTGGTTTTGTTCCCGATGCTTCTGTTTGTTTGTTGCAGTGGTCAGTATGTTGGGTCTCAGTCAATGTGTTTATTGATGGAGTCCGTGGATGAGTATCGTGCTTCTAGAAATTCTCTGGCTGTCCTCTGTTTAGCTTGTCCTATTATTGTTGTGTTGTCCCCTTTGAATTTGTGGTCCTTGTATGTGTGTGAATAGCCATTAAGGACAGCTGGTCGTGACGTTTAGTGGCTCGTTGATGTTCATGAATGCGAATTATTAGTTGTCTACCTGTTTGTCCTATTTGGTGTTTCATGCTGTCTCTGCATGGAATCTTGTGCACCACCTTTGTCCTGCACATGATGGGTATTGGGTCTTTTGTTCTGGTGAGTTGTCTGAGCGTGACTGTTGGTTTATGGGCTGTCATGAATCTGAGTGGGCGGAGAAGTCTGGCTGTCAGTTCTGAGACGTGTTTTATGTAAGGTAGAGTGGTTAGTGAGTTGGGTCGTGGTATGTCTTTGTCGCATTGTTTGTCTGCCAGGCATCTGCGGATGAAGTTACAGGGATATCTGTTCTTTGCAAAGACATTGTAGAGGTTCTTCTTCCTGCCTTCGCAGATCAGGAGTGCTGCAGTGTGTTGTAGCCGTTTTGTACAGGGTCCTAATGTAGCTTTTCTTGTGTGTGTTTGGGTGATTGTTGTTATAATTCAGGACCTGGTCCATGTCTGTGGCTTTTCTGTACACTTTTATGTGCATTCCCCGTCTGTACTCTTTTTACCATCATATCTAGGAATGGAATTGTTTATAAATTTCCTCCTCTCTTGTAAATTTGATCCTTGTGAGCAAGGACAACACAACAATAATAGGACAAGCCAAACAGGACAGCCAGAGAATTTCTAGAAGCATGATACTGATCCACAGACTCCATCAATAAACACATTGACCGAGGCCCAACATACTGACCACTGCAACGAACAACCAGAACATGCAACTGGAAGCAACAGGAATGAAACCAAATGAATTCCAACAAACACAGTACAGCAGCACTCCACAGGAAGCTCCTCAGCACTGAGGATGTCACCGAGAAAGGGGACGAAATGTCTGCAAACCAACTTCCCAGCTTAGCAAACATATCCACAACAACAGCAAGTCACTAATGAGTTTGGGAGAGTTTGGTTTTATTGAAGAATAGAGCAATTTGAGGTTCAAGAAATGTTAAAAACAGATTCCCATCTGTAAGGTCCATAAACAAAGCTAATGGAAGTGTTTAACGTATCAGAGTGGAAAAGTAATGGTAAATCTGGATAGAACTTTAGGAATAGTATTAGTGGATGCCCTATTGAGCTCTGTACTATAGGAAGAACTTTTTTAAATTCTCCCATGGGATGAGGGTGTCACTGGCTGGCCAGCATTTATTGCCCATCCCTAGTTGCCCTTGAGAAGGTGGTGATTTCAGTATAAAGTATTTATGACAGCACACTAAAATATGTCATGGCAATGAGCAGATGTTATCAAAAAACATTAGACACTGAGACACAGGAAGAGAAGATAGAAGAAATATCTGAAAACTTAGGTTAAGGAAGTAGGATTGATGGAACAAGATGTTGAGAAGCGAAGCAACTCAGAGAGGGCACATGCATCTCACAGAATGGCACCAATGCTAAAACAACTAAAAGCAAGGTAACTCTAGAATAGGGTGAACGAGAATACCTCAGAGAGTTGTGTAGGTTTCAGAGGTTATAGAGATAGAGAATCATAGAGGCAAATAGCACGGAAACAGACCTTTGGCCCAATTCAGCCATACTGACCAGGTTCCCTAAACTGAACTAGTCTCATTTGCCTGCGTTTGGTCCATATCCCTCTACACCTTTCCTACCAACATACCTGTCCAGATGTCTCTTAAATGTTGTAATTGTACTCGCTGCTACCACTTCCTTTGGTAGCCTCTTCCATATGCGCACCAAAATGTTGCCGCACAGATCCCTTTTCACCTTAAACTTATGCCGTCTACCTTTGGACTCCCCTATCCTGGGGAAAATACTTTGACTATTCACCTTATCATGCCCTTCATGATTTTATAAACCTCTTCAAGGTCACCCCACAGCCGCCTACACACCAGGGAAAAAGGTGTCAGCCTATCCAACCTCTCCTTCAGCCTCAAAACCTTCAGTCTCCATAACATCCTTGAAAGTCTTCTTTGCACCCTTTCCAGTTTAATAACAGGGTGATCAGAATTGTACACAGAACTCCAAATGTGGCCTTATCAATATCGTGTACAGCGGTAACAGGATGTCCTAACTCTTGTGTTCAATGCTCTGACCGATTAAGGCAAGCACGCCAAATGCCTGCTTCATAGAACATAGAACATAGAAGAATACAGCGCAGTACAGGCCCTTTGGCCCTCGATGTTGCGCCGATCCAAGCCCACCTAACCTATACTAAGCCACTATCCTCCATATACCTATCCAATGCCCGCTTAAATGCCCATAAAGAGGGAGAGTCCACCACTGCTACTGGCAGGGCAAGAAGGTGGTGATTTCAGTATAAAGTATTTATGACAGCACACTAAAATATGTCATGGCAATGAGCAGATGTTATCAAAAAACATTAGACACTGAGACACAGGAAGAGAAGGTAGAACAAATATCTGAAAACTTAGGTTAAGGAAGTAGGATTGATGGAACAAGATGTTGAGAAGCGAAGCAACTCAGAGAGGGCACATGCATCTCACAGAATGGCACCAATGCTAAAACAACTAAAAGCAAGGTAACTCTAGAATAGGGTGAACGAGGATACCTCAGAGAGTTGTGTAGGTTTCAGAGGTTATAGAGATAGAGAATCATAGAGGCAAACAGCACGGAAACAGACCTTTGGCCCAATTCAGCCATACTGACCAGGTTCCCTAAACTGAACTAGTCTCAATTGCCTACGTTTGGTCCATAACCCTCTACACCTTTCCTACCAACATACCTGTCCAGATGTCTCTTAAATGTTGTAATTGTACTCGCTGCTACCACTTCCTTTGGTAGCCTCTTCCATATGCGCACCAAAATGTTGCCGCACAGATCCCTTTTAACCTTAAACCTATGCCGTCTACCTTTGGACTCCCCTATCCTGGGGAAAATACTTTGACTATTCACCTTATCATGCCCTTCATGATTTTATAAACCTCTTCAAGGTCACCCCACAGCCGCCTACACACCAGGGAAAAAGGTGTCAGCCTATCCAACCTCTCCTTCAGCCTCAAAACCTTCAGTCTCCATAACATCCTTGAAAGTCTTCTTTGCACCCTTTCCAGTTTAATAACGGGGTGATCAGAATTGTACACAGAACTCCAAATGTGGCCTTATCAATATCTTGTACAGCGGTAACATGATGTCCTAACTCTTGTGTTCAATGCTCTGACCGATTAAGGCAAGCACGCCAAATGCCTGCTTCACCACCCTGTCTGCCTGTGATGCCTCTTTCAAGGATTTATGTACTTACACCCCTGGTCTATCTGTTCCACAACACTCCCCAGTGTCCTACCATTAACAATGTAAGTCCTGCCCAGGTTTGTCTTATCAAAATCCAACATTTCACGTTTATCTAAATTAAACTGCATCTGCCCTTCCTTAGCCTACTGGCCCAGTTGGTCAACATCCTGTTTTACTCTTAGATACCCTCCTTCACTGTCCACATTACCAGCAATTTTGGTGTCACCTGCAAACTTCCTAAAATACCTCCCATATTCTCATCAAATCATTTATATAAATGACGAACAACAGTGGATCCAGCATTGATGCCTATGGCACACCACTGGTTACAGGCCTCCTGTCTGAACAACAAACCTCGACCACCATCCTCTGTCTCCTGCCTACAAGCCAACTTTATATCCAGTTGGCTAGCTCTGCCTTGATTCCATGTGAACTACCATGCAGGACCTTGTCAAAGGCATTGTAAAATCCATGAAGGCAATGTCTACTGCTCTGCCTTCATCTATCTTCTTGGTCACCTCTTCAAAAATGTCAATTAAGTTTGTGAGACATGATTTCTCACGCACGTAGCCATGTTGACTATCCTTAATCAGTCTTTGCCTTTTCAAAAGAATGTAGATTCTATCTGTTAGAATCCCCTTCCACAACCTACCCAACACTGACATCAGGCTCATCAGTCTGTAGTTCCCTGGCTTTTCCTTAAAACCTTTCTTAAGTAATAGCACAACATTAACCACCATCTCCAGTCTTCTGGCACCTCATCCGTGGCTGTCAATGATATAAATATGTCTGGTAGGACCCTTGCAATTTCTTCCCTGGCTTACCACAATGTCCTTGGATGCACTTGATCAGCTCCCATGAATTTATCTACCTTTGTGTGTTTTAAGACCTCCAGTACCCTCCCTTTAGGTTAGGATTAGGAAAGGTGAGGTCATCCTGTTAGGAGTTTTTTACAGGCCTCCTAATAGTCCTAGAAACGTAGAAGAAAGGATTGCGAGGATGATTCAAGAGAAGAGTGAAAGTAATAGGGTGGTTGTTATGGGGGACTTTAACTTTCCAGATATTGATTGGGAAAGCTATAGCTCAAATTCGTTAGATGGGTCAGTGTTTGT
>NC_057733.1:953391-957044 GCF_004010195.1 Chiloscyllium plagiosum
GGGTATGTTCTTTACTCAGCGAGTCGTGAGTTCATGGAATGCTCTGCCAGTAGCAGTGGTGGACTCTCCCTCATTATGGGCATTTAAGCGGGCATTGGATAGGCATATGGAGGATAGTGGGCTAGTGTAGGTTAGGTGGGCTTGGATCGGCGCAACATCGAGGGCCGAACGGCCTGTACTGCGCTGTATTCTTCTATGTTCTATGTTCTATGTTTTATGTTCTGTAATGTGGACTCTTACACAGCATTGCTATTTATTTTCCCAAGTTCCCTAGCTTTCACCTCTTTTCCCATAATAAATAATTATGCAAAATATTTGTTTAGGATCTCATCCATCTCCCATGGTCCACACATCTTTGATGATCTTTAAGGGGAATTTTCTCTCCCTTGTTACTCTTTTGGTCTTCATATCCTTGGAGAATCTCTTTGGATTCTCCTTAACCTTATCTGCCAAAGCTTATTCATGTCCCCTTTTCAACTTCCTGATTTCTCTCTTTACTCTACTCCAAGGGATTCACTGATTTCCTGCTGTGTGTTCCTGGCACGTGCCTACTCCTTTTTCTTGACAAGAACCTCAATATCTCAATTTATCCTGTGTTCCCTACTCCTGCCAGCCTTGCCCTTCACACTAGCAGGAACATTCTGTCCCTGAACTCTTATTACCTCACTTTTGAAAGACTCCTACTTGCCAGACATCCCTTTACCTGTGAACAGCCAACCCCAATCAACTTTTGAAATTTCCTGTGTAACACCATCAGAATTGACCTTGCCCAAATTTAGATTTTCATCTTGTGGATCAGATTTATCCTTTTCCATAACTATTTAAAACTAATAGAATTATAGTCACTACTCCCAAAGTGTTTCCTCACTAACACCTCTTTTCTCTAGTTGGGCCATCTTCATGTTGATTGAGAAAGTTTTCTTGAACACACTTATGTAATTTGTCCCCACCCAAGCACTTAACACTATGACAGTCTCAATCCACCTAACTTGCACGTCTTTGGACTGTGGGAGGAAACCAAAACAGCCAGAGGAAACCCATGCAGATACAGGGAGAATGTGCAAACTCCACACAGACAGTCACCCAAGGGTGGAATCAAACCCGAGTCCCTGGCGCTATGAGGCAGCAGTGCTAACCACAGAGCTGCCGTACTGCCCACTTAATGGTAAGGTCCTGGGGAGTTTGCTGAGCAAAGAGACCCTGGGGTGCAGATTCATAGTTCCTTAAACTTGTAGTTGCTGGTAGATAGGATAGTGACAAAGTTTGGTGTGCTTTCCTTCATTGGTCAGAGCAATGAATATAGGAGTTGGGAGGTCACGTTCGACTGCACAGGACATTGGTTAAGCCACTTTTGGAAAACTGCATGAAATTCTGGTCACCCTGCTATAGGAAGGATGTTGTGAAACTTGAAAGAGTTCAGAAAAGATTTACAAGGATGTTACCAGGTTGCTACAGAGAGAGGCTGAATAGGCTGAGGCTGTTTTAGCTGGAATGTCCGAGGCTGAGAGGTGACGTTATAGAGGTTTATAAAATCATGAGGAGCATGGATAGGATAAACAGACAAAGTCTTTTCCCTGGGGTGGGGGTGTCCTGAACTAGAGGGCATAAGTTTTAAGGTGAGAGGGGAAACATTTAAAAGGGACCTAAGGATTAACTTTTTCATGCAGAGGGTAGTGCGTGTATGGAATGAGCTGCCGGAGGAAGTGGAGGAGGCTGGTACAATTCCAGCATTTAAAAGGCATCTGGATGGGTAAATGAATAGGAAGGCCTTAGAGGGATATGGGCTAAGTGCTGGCAAATTAGGTTAGTCTGCATGGATAAGTTGGACTGAAGGGTCTATTTCTGTGCTGTACATCTCTACAACTCTATGAATAGGAAGGGTTTAGAGGGATATGAGCCAAATGCTGGCAAATGGAACTAGATTTATTTAGGATATCTGGTCAGCATGGATGAGTTGGACCGAAGGGTCTGTTTCCGTGCTGTATATCTCTATGACTGTATGACTCTAAAAGATCCCAATAATCCAGAAAACTGAATCCTTACCCCTGCAGCAACTTGTGAATGGCTATGCATTCATCTGACCTACTCTCCTATTCCGACGCTCACTAGCACGTGGAACATAATCCAAAGATCCAACTCTTGACGTTCTGCTTTATATCCTTCTGCCTAGCTCCCTATATTCACACTGCAGGATCTCATCCCTTTTTCAACCTGTGTCATTGGTACCAAAATGTATCATGATTTCTGGCTGTTCACACTTCCCTTTGAGAATTTGCTGCAGCTGCTCCAAAATGTCCTTGACTGTGGGTAGTGGGAGGCAACACACCAATCTGTAGTCTCGCTTGCATCTGCAGAATCACCTGTCTGTGCCCCTGACTAGACAACTCCCGACCACAATTGCTTGCTTGGACTTTGCTATACCTTGCTTTACAGCAGAGCCAGTTGTGGTGCTAAAGACTTGGCTGCTGCTACTAATTTTCCTGAGAGACTATCCACCCAGGAGTATCCAGAGCAGTAAAGCTGGTTGAGAGGTGGATAATCACAGGAGACTCCAGTGCTATCTGCCTGCCTTTCCAGGCAGTCACCCATCTACCTGACTGAACCTACAGTGTGACCACCTCCCTGAAGCTACTGTCACACTCTCTGCTTCCTGTATACTCATTAGTGCTTACAATTGGCACTCCAACCGATCCATGTGGTCTGAGAGGAGCTGCAGCCAGATACACTTCCTGCAGACCAAGTTGCCAGGGATACTCGACTGCTCCCTGACAGGAGGAGCACACCACTCCACTGACTGCCATCCCTGCCCCTTTAACAACGAGTGGCCTTCAGGGGGAAAAATGTCTTGCATTACCCTACCTTATTGGTGCTCACCCTCTTCAACAAAGCCTGGCATTCACCTAGGCCCACTATAAGATCTAATCAGCGGCATCTCAACCACAAAGCAGCCTCTTGCAAAAATGGCTGGAACAGGGCACAGCAATGCCTCCCTCCCCCACTTACCTAAACTCCCATACTTAGCCCATCTCCCAGCGTTTGTAATCTCTTGCCGGTCACACTCCGTGTTAGGAGCTCCTGAGGCTATCTTTTGTAGTATAAGGCCTGCAAGAACCAGATCTAACCAGTTCACTTAATTAGCTTAAGTAAATTAATTAGCTACAGTACTAGGAGAGCTTGTTAAACTTTCCTTAGGCCTGAAAGAAGAAAAAAATACAATCCCTAAATGTCTACCCTTCCCTTATCCACAGTTTTTATTTTTTAAGAATGCAAAAGATTCAGATTTATACTTCTAAACTCCCAGCTCAACTCCCAGCGTAACTCTCAGCGTTTGAACACTTGGCAGCCCACAGAGAGATTTAGAAACAAGGAGGAGACTTCAAAATCAACCTATTTCTCAGCCCTGAAGTCAGTGTAGATCATTGAGCTGAGAGGTGGTGGGCATGGTGCAAGTTAAGACAGAGGTTTGAATGACTGAGGTTAATGAAGGGTAGATTTAGGGCGGCACGGTGGCACAGTGGTTAGCACTGCTGCCTCACAGCGCTAGAGATCCGGGTTCAATTCCCGCCTCAGGCGACTGACTGTGTGGAGTTTGCACGTTCTCCCCGTGTCTGTGTGGGTTTCCTCCGGGTGCTCCGGTTTCCTCCCACAGTCCA
>NC_057733.1:957051-970732 GCF_004010195.1 Chiloscyllium plagiosum
TCGCTTCGGCGGGTCGGTGTGGACTTGTTGGGCCGAAGGGCCTGTTTCCACATTGTAATGTAATCTAATCTAATCTAGATGGTGGGAGGCTGGCGAGGATTACATGGAGATAGTGAAATCTCGAAATCCTGAAGACCTCAACCTGTAGGGTGTAGGTTTGCTTGCTGAGCTGTAGGTTTGATATCCAGACGTTTCATTACCTGGCTAGGTAACATCATCAGTGGTGACCTCCAAGTGAAGCGAAGCTGTTGTCTCCTGCTTTCTATTTATATCTTTCTCCTGAATGGGGTTCCTGGGGTTTGTGGTGATGTCATTTCCTGTTCATTTTCTGAGGGATTGATAGATGGCATCTAGTTCTATGTGGTTGTTTATGGCATTGTGGTTGGAGTGCCAGGCCTCGAGGAATTCTCTGGCATGTCTTTGCTTAGCCTGTCCCAGGGTAAATGTGTTGTCCCAGTCAAAATGGTGGTTTTTTTCATCCGTGCGTAGGGCTTCGAGGGAGAGAGGGTCGTGTCTTTTTGTGGCTAGCTGGTGTTCCTGTATCCTGGTGACTAACTTTCTTCCTGTTTGTCCTACGTAGTGTTTGTAGTGAAACCTCAACCTGTGTTTCAGTAATGGAAGAGCAAAGGAACACCAGAGCAGGGGTAGGCTATCTTGCCCCTGAAACCTCCTCAGCCATTCTATGGCTAATCTCCCTCAATGCCATTCCTGCACTATGCCTTTATCCGTTAATTTCACTCATGGTAAATCAATCTCTGTCTTGAACATAATGACTGAACTCTCACAACCCTCTGCATGATTCACCAGCTTCTGAGTAAAGAAATTTCTCCTTCTCTCAGTTGTAAATGGCTTGCCTTTTATTCTGAAACCATGTCCCTTGGTTCTGGATTCCTCGGCCAGCAGAAACATCTTCTCTGCATCTACTCTTTCTATCCCTTCAAGCAGTTTGTAAGTTTCTATGAGACCATCTCGCATTCTTCAAAACTCCAGAGAATATATGTCCAACTCCTCAATCTCTCCTCATAAGACAATCCCATCACTTCTGGGATCAGTCTGGAGAATCTCCTCTCCCTCCATGGCAAGGATAGACTTTAGTCCCCACGTGTAGTCTCTGCAGTGTGCTGTACATTTGAAGCAAGACCTATTTGTGCCTGTACTCAAATTCTCTTGAAATATCGGGTAACCAACCTTTAACCAACCTTTTATCTTCTGAATTGTCCAATCCATTCGCATGTTAGTTTTCAGTGACTTATGAAGAGTACTTCAGTCCCTTTGGACATGAATGCTTTCTGAGTTGTCACCATTTAAGCAATGCTCTGCTCCTTTGTTCCTCCTACCAAAGTGATAACCTCTGACTTACCAAAATGATAGCATCTGCAGTGCTCTTGCACCTTCACACAGCCTGACTAAATGCTGTTGAGGCCTCTTTGCATCCTCTTCACAATTTGCATTCCCACTGAATTTTGTATTCATCTGTAAAATGGGAAATGGTGGTTCTGACTCTATTGATATAGAGTCAGAGAGATGTATAGCACGGAAACAGACCCTTCCATCCAACTCGTCCTTGCTGACCAGTTATCCTAACCTAATCTAGTCCCATTTGTCTAGTCCCATTTGGCCCATATCCCTCTAAACCCTTCCTATTCATATAGATGCCTTTTAAATGTAATTGTACCAGACCAGCCTCCACCACTTCCTCTGGCAGCTCACTCCAGACATGCATCTGTGTGAAGAAGTTGCCCCTTAGATCCCTTTTATAGTTTTCCCCTGTCACCCTGAACCTATGCCCTCTAGTTCTGGACTCCTCCATCCCAGGGAAAAGACCTTGTCTGTTTACCCTATTCATTCCCCTCATGATTTTATAAATCTCTATAAGGTCACTCTCAGCCTCCGATGCTCCAGGGAAAACAGCCTCAGCCTATTCAGCCTCTCCCTATATGTCAAATCCTCCAATCTTGGCAACGTCCTTATCAATTCTTTTTGAACCCTTTCAAGTTTCACAACATCTTTCTGACAGGAAGGAGACCAAGATTGCTCGTGTTATTCCAAGGGTGCCTAACCAATGTCCTGTACAGCCGCAACATGACCTCCGAACTCCTATACTCAATGCTCTGACCAATAAAAGAAAGCATACCAAATGCCTTCTTCACTATCCTATCTAACTGCAACTCTGCTTTCAAGGAACTATGAACATACACTCTGAGGTCTCTTTGTTCAGGTCCAGATTATGAATAACTGGGGCCCAAGCACTGATCCTTGCGGTAATGAATGAATGAATAATTTCATTGTCACATGTATTTTACAGTAAGAATACAATTAAGTTCAGTGAAAAACTTTCATTCGTCACCATAATTTGCCACCATTTTGAATAATTTAAGAATAACCAAAAGAAAGTAAGATATAACAAAAGTATGTCATGGTTACGTCTGCCAATGTGAGAACTATTTACTCCGACATGAGGAGAAACAGGTAGAAACAGTCCATACTATTATATTACCCACAATCCTATGTCATTTAAGTTTACTTAACTTGTGTGGCACTGTATCAAAAATCATCCCAAATTCCAATACACCACATCTGTTGGCTTCCCCCTTAATGACGGTAGTGGTAATATCCTCAAAACTTTGATCAGATTGTTCAGGCACAATTTTCCTTTCAGTAGTCCACATTGACTCAGTCCAATTACACAAATACTTTCTGAATATCCATTAATCATATCCTTTTTAATAAATTCCAGTATTTATCCCGAACACTAACAAATGGCTAGCAAATATTTTGCTTCCAGTTTCTCTCTCCCTCCTTTTTCAAATATTGGAATTACATTTGTAATTTTCTAATCTGCAGCACTGTTGCAGAATGAATAAAATTTTCAAGGGCAATCAGCTAATGGATGTGCTGTCTCTATTGTCTGTAATATCATTTTCATTGGTCTAAGTTGAAGTCATTAGGTCAGTTGTCAATTTGTAGTCCCATTAAGTTCTCCAATAATACATTTTTACCAATACTAATTTCTTTCAGTTCAACAAGCTCATTTTTAATTATTTTATGGAGAATTTTTCTATCTTCCTCTGTGAAAACAGACATAGAGTACTGACTTAGCTTCTCTGAAGTTTTTATTTTTGCTATTAGAAATCCTTCTGCCACTTGTAGAAGATTTTACAATCTGTTTTAATGTTCTTGCTATTTTATATTTATATTCTCTTCCTCTTTATCAATTTCTTGGCCCACCTTTGTTAAATTCTAAAGTTTTCGCAGTCTTCAAATTTTCAACAAGTTTGCAACTTTATAAGCTTTCTCCTTTAATCTAATAGTACCTTTAACTTTTACCTTTACCCAGCAGTGGCACACAATTGGCATCTTTCCCAGGTCACACATGTGGATCCACAAACTCAGCACATTCTGAGTGTTTTGTTTAAGGCCTATAACTCTTGAATAAAATTGATCACATGTCAGACAGGATTTTTTCTCACTCTGTGACTCGTGAATGTCATGGTTAGTTGACCTATCCAGCCTCTCTTACACTGAAAGGGTACTGATGTAATTTTCTCCAAGCATCCTGATTACTGACCAGACCAAACATACTGTGATCATTCCTTAGTGTCCAAACTTTCCTCTTTTAGTCTCATCCTCGAGCAGTTGCCTGTAGGAGATAAATTTGCCAATGGCCCAGTACGGCTGTTCTTTGCAATGTTGAATTGGGAGAAATGCCTGTTCATTCAGGATTTGAGGTCACGTAGACAAATGTTGAGATAGTGCAAGATGATGGGAGCTGGTGGTGAGATTCACTCTGGTGCAGCCTAGTTTAAAGAAATACAAAGACTCAGGATGTTGGGAAGAAGGGGAAGGCTGCATCTCAGGGTATTGGGAAGTGGGGAGGTTGCACCTCAGGGTGTTGGGAAGAGGGGGAGGGTAGTACCTCAGGGTGTTAGGAAAAGGGGGAAGTTGTACCTCAGGGTGTTGGGAAGGTGGGAGGTTGTACCTCAGGGTGTTAGGAAGAAGGGGAGGTTGCATGTTGCAGGATTAGAGGGGAGTTCCAAATTGGCGCCAATTAAGTCAGGTGGCAAATGACGTGAAAATGATTCCAGCACGCTGAATATGATAATATCCCCCAATAACTTACTGACATTTGTTATGATGGTGTAGAAGTGTACTGTACCTTTAAGAAAGTTAAAAGCTAGCAGAACTACCTGACAGCACCAAGTGTTCTGAACAAGTTACAATGTAACCTATTGGTGTAGCAGTTAGTGTAGCTGGTTGCCTGGAGACAAAAACAAATTTGAATTAGACCAATAAGTTTAAATTATACCCCAAAAAAAACGCAACTCCAATCAAGTTTGAATTTAGTGTATTGACAATATGAAAATCCAATGACACAATCAATGCTTTGGGGATGTAAGACTGGGAAAAATTGAACAGTTGGGAGAGAACTGCCAAAAGACCAGCAAATGTAGTCTGCTAGTAAGAACTCTCCAACACTGACCTGGAGAGCAAATCTACAGAGGAAGATATAAAGAGAAGACTTGACTGCTGGCTGGTTATGAAGTTATAATTTTTCAGTAAATCTTACTCGGGGGTTTTATTGGACTAGTATTATAGAAGGGAAAGTAAAAGATAGGTTAGAGGAAGGAGTTGTAAATAGTCGATGGTTAATTATTCTCTGTTATACTTTAAGAAATAAAGTTGTTAATTTTTACTTTAAATAGTTCTTGGCCTCTCAAATTTTCACAGATTACTGCACGGGATAAATCCTTTCTGTGTTGCTGGTTTAAATTGAGCAGGAGAGTTTACCCCGTGTCGTAACACATTAAGAAAAACTTCCCTCAACTGGGACTTAGAGTTTGTGATAAGATACCATCCTTCCATTTAAGAGGAGATTAGGTAAGTGGTTGATGTAAAGGAGGATAAAGCAGCAAGATGAGATAGGGGTCAAATGTAGTGAACAAACTGAGAGGCAGGGCTCAATGGTTGAGTATTTCTGTCAGAGGTAGTAGCCTCAACCATTCTTGCCTTCTTTTCCCTCCAGATGTTCTCTCCTGCTCTGGAACACTTTGTGACATTCAGCAGTTCGCTGCTGGCTTTGGTTGCTTTCCCCCATGGAACCCTGTCCCTGCGACATGCAGTCCACCATTACCCCATAATCGCACCCCTCTACTTCATTAGCTACCTGCTGTGTCTGATGTGGATAGCGAGAAACCTCTTCAGTGCCATTATCAACCAGAGTTACAGAGAGCTCAAAGCAGATATGTACCGCCCAGCCATTGAACCACAAGACTACGAGATGATTGAATTCTTCATTAAGAGGTTCAAGCTCTGGATAGGACTCACCAAAACAAAGGAGGTAAATACGAGTATGTCAGAGAAACATCAATCTCTCTGATCAATGAGCTGGAGCTGCAGGGTTGACTGAATGCTGCAACCACTTTGCGTTTCTGGAATGTTTGGAGCTGGTCTTGACTTTTACAAGAAGCTGTGCTAGGCTAGCAGATAGTGACCTCCCTGGACCAAAGGGCTGAGTACTCTGTGGTGAACACGTTCATCTGCCCTTGACTCAGTCATGGTATTCTGGACTTGTTAATGTCTTTCCCATTTCCATCTCCAACTTAAGGCTTGCCCCACCCCTCTCTCTAACTCTAATCCTACTCCCCTCTCCATTCCCAAGTTTTATAGTCCCCTCTTTTCATCTCAAATGCCCATCATCCTCTCCATCTCCAATTCTCCACATCCCATGCCATCTCCAATCCTCCATTCCCCACTTCATCACCAATCCCCATTTCATCACCAATACCTTAATACCCCCTCCAACTCCAATGCCCCACTTTCCTACTCCCAATTCCATTTCCAGTACCTCATTTCCCCTGCTCCTCCACTCTCCACTCCATCTCAAATCCCCCACTCTCCTTTTCATTGTCAATCTCCCAATCCTCTTTCCATCTCCAATCCATCATTTCCCTCCTTATCGTCTATCCTCTTGCTCCTTTCTCAGACTCCTATTCCAATTCATTCCTACCCATATTTCATGTGTTCTCCTGTGCAATGGGGCAGCACGGTGGCTCAGTGGTTAAGCACTGCTGCCTCACAGTGTCAGGGACCCAGGTTCGATTCCAGACTTGGGTTACTGTGTGGAGTTTCCACATTTTCCTCGTGTCTGCGTGGGTTTCCTTCGGGTGCTCTGGTTTCCTGCTACAGTCCAAAGATGTGCAGGTTAGGTGAATTGGTCATGCTAAACTTGCCCTTAGAGTTAGGTGCATTAGTTAGGGAAAAATGGGTCTGGGTGGGTTACTCTTCATGGGTCAGTGTTGTCTAGTTGGGGCGTAGGGCCTGTTTCCACACTGTAGGGAATCTAAAAAAAATGCTCACCCTCCTTCATGGTTCTGTGATTTAATGAATTAATTCCCCTGTGCCTCCCCCGAGTATGGCATCAAAGAGCGTTAGCAAAGCTGAATTCAAATGGAATTGAGGAAAACTCGACATTGGTTAGAGTCATACCTGACACATACAAAAGTGGTCATGGGTGTTGCAGGTCAATCATTTCATTCCCTGGACATCTCTGAAGGAGTTCCTCAGGGTAGTCTCCTGGACCCAACCATCTTCAGCTGCTTCATCAATGTCCTTCTCTCCATCATAAGGTCAGAAGTGGGGATGTTCACTAATGCTCAATCTTCAGTCATTCAAAGCTCCTCAGATACCAAAGAAGTCAGTGTCCAAATGCAGCAAAACAACAGCCAAGCTTGGGTTGGTAAGTGGCAAGTAGCATTCATGCCAAATAATGACCATCTCTTACAATAACCATTTCTTTCATGTTCAATGGCATTGTCATCACTGAAACCCCAACACTTCAATATGCAAGGGTTACCATTGACCAGAAACTGAACTGGATTAGCCATATCAACAAAATGGTTATAAAAGCAGGTCAGAAGCTCAGAATTCTGTTTTGAATAACTCACTTCCTGACTCTCCAAACTCTGTCCACTATTTATAAGGTACCAGTCAGGGGTGTGATAGAATACATGTTTGCCTAAATGAGAGAAGGTCCAACGCTAATAACACTTGGCAACATCCAAGACAAAGCAGCCTATTCGATTGGTACCCTATCTACTATCTTCAACATTCACTCCCTTCACCATCAATGTTCAATTGCAACAGTGTGTACAATCTACAAGATGCATTGCAATAATTCACCAAGCCTTCCAAATTGACAGCCATCTGTTTTACTGATGTTGAATGTGGGATAAACATCAAGAGGGAATGGGCAGATCATCCTTATTCTTCTTCAAAAAGCACCGTAAGACCTTTTATGTCCACCTGAGAGAAAAAAACAAGACCTTCATTACTGGCTGAAACCTGCAGCTTGAACAGTAGAATGTCGCTTTAGTGTTACTAAAGTTAGCTAGAACTATGCTGTTAAGTCTCCAGAGTAGGACTCGAAATCACAAGCTGCTGAGCCACAATAGATCCTGGCAACTGTTCCAGTATCTCACTCTCAGGCAGGGCATAGGTTGGTGACCCTACAGTGAGTAATGAAGATAATCTATGACACCAATTGGACAACTGGACCTTTGCTTTCTTGAGCAGACCATTGTTCACCTGCCAAGCCGTTAACAATAAATGATGGTACTGGGGACCTTTGTGCCACAATATTTAGTGTCCCTGCTTCTGAGCTAGAAGGCCCAGGTTCAAGTCCCACTCCCTCGGTATGTAATAACATCCCTGGTTATATGATTGAAAAATGACTCTTTTTTTAACCGGTGTGAAACTTTGTTTTCAATCTTTTGCAGTTCCGACACAAGGTGAAATTTGAAGGGATGGAGTCCTTGCCAACAGGCACTTCCCAAACCTTGAGATTATCCCAACTTGCATCAGAAAATACCGAGTCTCCCTTCTCAGACTGCACCATCTTGTCAGGCTCTGTGCAATCGGAGGAGCTGACTCTTCCACAGAGTCCAACCTCTGAGACCTACAACATTGAGGCCTATCTCGATCGGTTGCTGCCGACTGTCAACAGCCTCCTTGGTCAGTTTGACCGCGTCAATAAAGTCACCGATGACTTGTACCAGATCGAGAGTGACTTGGAGAAAGTGCAGCATAGAATCAAACGGAGGAGACAGATTCTGGGCAGGGATGAAAAGAGCAAAATAGAGAGACAAAGCCTCCCTGTGCCAACCACACAGCCCAGAGCATGCAGTGCTGTTTCTGATTCAGTAGTTTCCGGCCTCCGACCAAGCACAGGCCCAGCTTGTGAATATTGTGCAGGCATTGCCCAGTCAGCTCACAGCGCTCTACCGGTTGATCCCAGGTCGAGTGATGCCCCTGGGCGAAGAGCCTGGCAGTTGGGACCATCACTGTCAGCAGTCATCAGTCAGAGAGCGGTATGGAGCTCAGAACCTGCAGCTAAACCAAGGCCCAAAAGTGAAGAAGGGCAGGATCGAGTGATGAGTCAGCAGCAGGCCCCAGTAAAGAGGAGAGCATGGCAGAGTGAAAGCATGGAGGGGCAACCATGAGTGAATATACTAGGAGCCATAAGGAGGCACTAGAGAGCACTGAGAGACTGGAACAAAAACAGAAATTGCTGGGAAAACTCAGCCAATCTTGCAGCATCCAAGGAGAGAAAGCAGAGTAAATGTTTCAGATCCAGTGACCCTTCCTCACAATTTTAGTTTCTCCAGCAATATCAGTTCTTGTTTCAGATTTTCGGCATCCACCGGTCTTCGCTTTATTTTACATGGTCATTATGCTGCCAGAATTGCTGAGTTTCCCCAGCAATTTCAGTTTTTGTTTCTGTTTTCCAACATCTGCAATTTTGTCATTGTTTTGTTCTGGAATACTTTGGTGTTTTGGCTTGATGAGAGACTGGCAGCAATGCTACTTTCCACCTTTGTAACATCCACTCACTGATGAGCATTAAGAAACAGCTAATACTGTTTATTCTAGATGATAGGGAGAGCCATAGATTTAGTAGTGATTCCAAAATAGTATTTGATGTGTAATTGGGGATGTGCCTGGTTTAATCATAATAATTGATAGTATGGCTTAAAGCTGCTGCTAAGTTTCAAGGCAGCAATTAGAGATTGGAATAGCCATACATATAACAGAGCCTTGTATCTCCCTAGGATATAAATTAATTTATAAGGGGTTATTGGTAGTGTCCACACCTCTGTGTCAGGAGGCCTGGATTCAAGCCCCATCATCCTCAGAGGTGTGTCATAACATCCCAGAGCAGGCAGATTAGAAGTAATCTCTAGATGGATTTTAATAGTTAGACTGTCACAGCCAAATAGACAAATTTGCACCAACAAGTGAAGTACTTTGTATTAAAATTTCAATTCAGAAGGAAATGTGGAATGCCTACAGCACAAAAACAGGAAGATAACGTGAGGAATCAGAAATGAACATCAAAGTCAATCTCTTGAGAGTTGACCTGGATAGGTTTTTTTTTTAAGATATTTTTATTAGAAATTTAACATTTTTACAAGTTTGTGACCCACTGTGCCCAAGTCTTGGGAGGAGCACTATAGACTCAGTCTTACTGGGTCGCCGCCATCTTGGATCCCCCCCTGGATAGGTTTTTACTGTAAGGTTTCACTGGAACCATTCTGGCAAATCTCTTCTGCAGCCCCTCAAAGACTCTCATATCTCTTGTAATGAGGGATGATCCAACAGATGAATCAAGATAACCCCTTCTGCCTCTTAATTTCATCCCAGGTTCCACTTTGATTAGATTAGATTACTTACAGTGTGGAAACAGGCCCTTTAGCCCAACAAGTCAACACCGCCCCGCCGAAGCGCAACCCACCCAGACCCATTCTCCTACATTTACCCCTTCACTCAATACTACGGGCAATTTAGCATGGCCAATTCACCTAACCTGCATATTTTTGGACTGTGGGAGGAAACCCACGCAGACACGGGGAGAATGTGCAAACTCCACACAGTCAGTCACCTGAGGTGGGAATTGAACCCAGGTCTCTGGCGCTGTGAGGCAGCAGTGCTAACCACTGTGCCATCGTGCCGCCTACTTCTTTGACTATCTCCACTTCTTCTACTGTCTCCACTTCAAATGATATTTTATCAAACTCCAGATCTTTGTAAACACCGACATAAAGTCCTCATTAGGTACTTGAGCCCTTTCCTGCATCTGGAAGCATAGATCACCTATTTGACCCATAAAGGACGTACCCAGCCTCTTACCACATGGTGGGTTCTATTTTATGTTGACCATCATCTTAGTCTCAGCTCTCTTTTTGCTGATCTGTTTATGTTTTTCCTCCCCTCCCCTTTCAATTGATTGCCTTTAACTTGATTCTCAATTGAATGTTTCATCTGACATGTATCTTTAACAATTGATGGACGTCTAACATATTTGATTATAACAGTAATTGAATTTTAAAACAAGATTCTCTACGAGGAACATGATTGTATTTTCTCTTTTTTAACTTTGATATTGTGCCTTGCTTCTTAATTCTTCAATAAAAATCTGTACAGTTTAGAATTAATATAGACTTGATTTGTTTTTAAGTTATATGTGAAGAGATACATATAATTTTATACAGAAACATGTTGTCAATTTTCAAAGTTCAATGAAATACTTTGGAGGTTTGATGTCTTGCCCTGAATTGGTTGATTTCACTCAAAATCACTGCACAATTATCTTCATCAATGATCTTCCACCCTCTCTTCCGACATGATTGACATGCCATACATTGGTCTGAGCTGATTTCTGCTTCCTCAGGATGTAGCATCATGGTCTTTGAATGATCTGGGTTTGTTGCATAATTTAGAAACCTATGCTGGTATCAAAATATTAATCTTCAGCTATTAGATTACAACAGAGAGTGCGGGTCCAGTAGCGTGCCATACCTTATCTCTTCTCTGTGTAAGATACAGCCAACGATACCAAAATGCTGTCCGTAACTTACCTCTAAATAAACATATTAACCATAAGACACAACACAACACAGCTAACTGATACTGTAATAACTTACCTTAAGTTAACTCTAAATAGTCTTAAAGATAACCCACAAAGTGTAATCAGGCTGCTTGTACTTTACAATTGTATCATGACCTATCATAAACTGAAGCCTGGAGTTTGCCAAGAAAGCAAAGGTAGAGGCACCCATGAGGGTAGCGCTGCTTAACCCAAGCCACAGGCTACTCAGGTCCAAGCCTCGTAAGTGCCCAGACACAACCCTATAGCTCTGGACCCCCAGGTGGGGGTCCTGGTAAATTGATGCCCCTCCACTCACCACCACTGGATGAGATAGTTCAACTGAAAACGTTAAGATTGAAATGGGGCAAGATCACCTACAGAAATCAGAGGATACGGTGATCCCTACAGAATCAGCTACCTTGACAATCACAGAACCAGGTATGGGATACCACAATAACCAGAGGTAGGGATTGGGGAGATTCCTGTTAAGGTTCACATCAATCCCCACAGGAAGGCCTTCACATGAGTAAGCTATATGACAGAACCTCGAAGGGAAACATTGACACCCCAAAAACAGGAGGAACATAAATCAGTCAAACTCAGTTTTTATAGTTTATATTTCTTTGAATTAAAACTACAATAGAAATTAAATTCTGTATTTTGTAACTTACTAAATAGTAGAATAAAATAACAGTTAAGGTTAAAATTACACCATAAGACTGTCTCACTCACGAGATCCCAATACAGATCTGTAAGATGATTGTAAGACTTTTTATCATTTAAATTTAGATGTTAAGGTAAAAATACTGTTCTCTTCTTTTAGGAAATCTGTCTGTCTATCAGTTACAACACATAAGCAGTTAAACACTCACTGAATTGAGCAGAGGGTGGTAGTGAGAGCAGATTCAGTGAGAAGTCATTTCTCTCAAGGAATGGTGTTAACGAATGCTACAGTCCCAAAATGTAATGTTTCCCTCCATCCCTCCTCCTTGAAACAAAAAAGAGAGAGAGAGTTGGAGGCTGTTAGAAAATTTGGTCATAGTTTAGAAACAGCAGAGCCTCAACAGTGTGTGTCATCCTTACCAGTAAAAACGGCAGGGACTCTGGGAAAACTTGTGGCATGTGCAGCATGTAAAATGTGGGAGGTTTTAGATTGACAAGACATCCAGGATAGTCACATCTGCAAGAAGTGCCAGAGAGTAGCTGTTTTTGAACAACATGTGGCTCATTTGGAAAATGTCTTTCTTCACTCCAACTGTACAAGAAGCAGTTTCCAGAACAGTTGTACCAGAGAGCGATCACTTCACATCATGATAAATATCAAAGGGTAGACAGTCTTGTTTATAATCGAGATTGTAAGTTAGTCATCTGTTGCCTTCTGAGTGCAAGGATTTGAGATATAGCAAAATGGCTGGATAAACGTTTGTAAAGGAAGGGTGAATAGCCAATGGTTGTGGATCATTTGGGAACCAATGACATAGGGAGGGACAGCTCGGGGATCTTGCAGGACCTCCAGGATAGTAATCTCCAAAAAACCATCTGTTCCACAGACTTCACCATTCAGTCAAAGGCAGATCAGGGAGGTAAATGTGTAGCCTGAGGAATGATGTGGAGGGGAGAGGTTCAGATTTTGGAACATTGGGATAGAACATAGAACATTCCAGCGCAGTACAGGCCCTTCGGCCCTCGATGTTGCGCCAACCTGTGAAACAAATCTGAAGCCCATCTAACCTACACTATTCCATGTACATCCATATGTTTGTCCAATGACGACTTGAATACACTTAAACTTGGCAAATCTACTACCGGTGCAGGCAAAGCATTCCATACCCTTACTACTCTCTGAGTAAAGAAACTACCTCTGATATCTGTCTTATATCTATTACCCCTCAATTTAAAGCTATGCCCCCTCATGCTCGCCATCACCATACAAGGAAAAAGGCTCTCCCTGTCCACCCTATCTAACCGTCTGATTATCTTATATATCTCTATTAAGTCTCCTCTCAACCTTCTTCTCTCCAATGAAAACAGCCTCAAGGCCCTCAGCCTTTCCTCGTAAGACCTCCCCTCCATACCAGGCAACTCCTAGTAAATCTCCTTTGCACCCTTTCCAAAGCTTCCACATCATTATAATGCAGTGACCAGAATTGTACACAATACTCCAAGTGCGGCCACACCAGAGTTTTGTATAGCTGCAGCATAACCTCATAGTTCCGGAAGTCAATCCCTCTATTAATAAAAGCTAAAACACTGTATGCCTTCTTAACAACCCTGTCAACCTGGGTGGCAACTTTCAAGGGTCTGTGTACATGGACACGGAGATCTCTCGGCTCATCTACACTACCAAGAATCTTACCATTAGCCCAGGGCTTTGCATTCTGGTTACTCCGACCAAAGTGAATCACCTCACACTTGTCTGCATTAAACTCCATTTGCCACCTCTCAGCCCAGCTCTGCAGCTTATCTATGTCTCTCTGTAACCTACAACATCCTTCGTCACTACCCACAACTCCACCGACCTTAGTATCGTCTGCTAATTTACTAACCCACCCTTCTGTGCCCTCATCCAGGTTGTTTATAAAAATGACTAACAGCAGTGGACCCAACACTGACCCTTGCGGTACACCACTAGTAACTGGACTCCAGGATGAACATTTCCCATCAACCACCACCCTCTGTCTTCTTTCAGCAAGCCAATTACTGATCCAAACTATTATATCTCCCACAATCCCATTCCTCCACATTTTGTACAATAGC
>NC_057733.1:973515-1012157 GCF_004010195.1 Chiloscyllium plagiosum
ACACAGGAGCTTTTCCTTGAATAAGCTGTCACGTGTGCCACAGTGGTTAGCACTGCTGCCTCACAGCGCCGGAGACCCGGGTTCAATTCCCGCCTCAGGCGACTGACTGTGTGGAGTTTGCACATTCTCCCCGTGTCTACGTGGGTTTCCTCTGGGTGCTCCGGTTTCCTCCCACAGTCCAAAGATGTGCGGGTCAGGTGAATTGGCCATGCTAAATTGCCCGTAGTGTTAGGTAAGGGGTAAATGTAGGGGAATGGGTGGGTTGCGCTTCGGCGGGTCGGTGTGGACTTGTTGGGCCGAAGGGCCTGTTTCCAAACTGTAAGTAATCTAATCTAATCTAATCTAAAGCTCCACGTTTCTAAAGTACCGATCCCCTGCAGTTTTCTTCCCCATCCTATGCTTCCTAAATTTTGCCTAATCTCATCGTAATTGCCTTTCCCCCAGCTGTAACTCTTGCCCAGTGGTATACACCTATCCCTTTCTATCACTAAATTAAACATAACTGAATTGTGATCGCTATCACCAAAGTGCTCACCTTCTTCCAAGTCTAACACCTGGCCAGGCTCGTTACACAGTACCAAATCTAATGTGGCTTCACCCCCTTGTTGGCCTGTCTACATAATGTGTTAGGAAGCCCTCCTGCACGCACTGGATAAAAACTGACCCATCTATAATACTCGTACTATAGTGTCCCCCATGACGACGACTCTGTCTCTCTCACTCCTATCGAGAATCATCTTTGCTATCCTTTCCTCTACATCTCTGGAACTATTCGGAGACCTATAGAAAACTCCCAACAGGGTGACCTCTCCTTTCCTGTTTCACTCTTGGGAAAGGAGAAAGCTGTTTGGAAGAGATAGGCTTCACCTGAGCAGAAATGGAACTGATCTCCTGGCTGAGAAAGTAAATAATGTAGTGGAGTTGATTTAGAAGTTTTAGAAGTACCAGCGATGAGAAAAGAAAGAAAATGTGAATGGGGAAAAGGAAGTGAGGGAAGGCTTCAGTGTTGACAGCGATCAAAGAAGTGGTTGCCTCCCAATAGACCAGAAAGAGATAAAGACATGGATAAATTGTATGTTTGTAAATCCACAAAGTATAGTGAGCAGAAATTGGTCGAGGAGGGTACATCAGAGTAGCACTGATAGAAATGGGATCCAAGACAGATACTAAATATCCCAGGTTATAAGGCTTTTAATAGAAACAGGAAGGGTGAAAAGGGAGGAGCTGTAGCTGACTTAGTCAAGGATAATATCACTACTCTTGAATGAAATGCAGTTCCTGAATAAGAATCTGTGTGGTTTGAGGTGATAAACAGGAAAGGAGCATTAACCTTGTTGGGTTTTTATTATAGACGTTAAAATAATAGGGAGGATATAGAAGAGAGAATTTGTTGGCAAACTCTGGGATATGATGCATACTGGAATAATAACAGCAATAGAAATCACAGAGTATTTCAATTGCAGGAGCGAAGTTAAAGCTAGAAAAAGGAAAGCTAAGAGGAAGCAGGAAGAAAAGGTGACAGAACAAGTAGTAAAATGGGCTAACAGTAAAAGATTAATGAAGGAGTGTATACAGTTACTTTTCTTCAGCTTGGTCCCTATACTTGTCATTTTAATCATTCCCCTATGGTTCATAGGGCAACTGCCATAGCTGCGGAATCGTTTTCTGCGGTTTCAATTACCCGTGGTTTGCCACGGCCCGAACATATTATAGGGAACCTTCTGGAACCAGGGACTAGAGGACTGCCGGGAAGGTAAGTTTCCCTTTGAAATGAATGGGTTCGCTCCGATCCGCGGTTTTGGGCTTCTGTGGTAAGTCTTGGAATGTACCCCCGCGGGTACGGGGACACTACTGTATACTGCGTACAACAGAACATAGAACATTACAGTGCAGTACAAGCCCTTTGAAACTCGATGTTGTGCCAACCTGTGAAACAAATCTGAAGCCCATCTAACCTACACTATTCCAATATCATCCATATCCAATGACCATTTAAATACCTTTAAGTTTGGTGAGTCTACTACTGTTGCAGGCAGGACATTCCAAGCCCCTACTACTCTCTGAGTAAAGAAACTACCTCTGACATCTGCCCTATATCTATCACCCTTCAATTTAAAGTCCTGTCCCCTCGTGCTAGCCATCACCATCTGTGGAAAAAGGTTCTCACTATCCACACTATCTAACCTTCTGATCATCTTATATGTCTCTATTAAATCACCTCTTAACCTTCTCTCTAATAAAAACAGCCTGAAGTCCCTCAGCCTTTTCTCATAAGACCTTTCCTTCATACCAGGCAACATCCTAATAAATCTCTGCACCCTTTCCAAAGCTTCCACATCCTTCCTATAATGCGGTGACCAGAACTGTACACAATACTCCAAGTGCGGTCACACCAGAGATTTGTACAGCTGCAGCATGGCCTCATGGTTCCGAAACTCAATCCCTCTACCAAAAAAAAGCTAACACACCCTCTGCCTTCTTAACAACCCGATCAACCTGGATGGCAACTTTCCGGGATCTATGTACATACTTATCAAGGCAATGCAGTAGTGGCAGAGACAAACCACTATAAATGCTGGAGGAAACACCACAGAAGCTCCCAAGCACTGAGGATGTCACCTAGACAGGGGACGAAACGTCGGAAACACAAATTCCCAGCTCAGCGAACGCAACCACAACGAGCACCCGAGCTACAAATCTTCTCACAAACTTTGAATTTCTATTGCGCCCATCCTCTGCATTTTCTGTCCCCATCCTAAGCATCCTAAATCTTGCCTAATCGCATCATAATTGCCTTTCCCCCATCTATAACTCTTGCCCTGTGGTATAAACCTGTACCTTTCCATCACTAAAGTAAACATAACTGAATTGTGGTAACTAGCACCAAAGTGCTCACCTACCTCCAAATCCAACACCTGGCCCAGTTCATTACTCAGTACCAAATCCAATGTGACCTCGCCTCTTGTTGGCCTGTCTGCATACTGAGTCAGAATTCATCCTGCACACGTTGGACAAAAACTGACCCAACTGAACTATAGTGTTTCCAGTCAATATTTGGAAAGTTAAAGTCCCCTATAACAACTACCCTGTTGCTTTCACTCCTCTCCACAATCATCTTCGCAATCCTTTCCTCTACATCTCTGGAACTTTTCCGAGGCCTATAGAAAACTCTCAACAGGATGATCTCTCTTTTCCCATTTCTAACCTCAGCCCATACCACCTCAGTAGATAAGTCCTCATCAAGTACCCTTTCTGCCACCATAATACTGTCCTTAACTAACAATGCCACACCCCCCCCCCCTCTTTTACCACCTTTCCTGTTCTTACTGAAGCATCTAAATCCCAGTACCTGCAATAGCCATTCCTGTCCCTGTTCTATCCATGTCTTCAAAAATGGCCACAACATCGAAGTCCCAGGTACTAACCCATGCCACAAGTTCACCCACCTTAGTCCTGGCGTTGAAGTAGACACACTTAAAACTACTTTCCTGCCTGCCGGTACACTCGTGCGACCTTGAAACCATATTTCTGACCTCACTACTCTCAACCTCCTGGACACTGGAACTACAATTCAGTTTCCCATCCCCCTGCTGAATTAGTTTATACCCTCCCAAACAGCTTTAGCAAACCTCCTCCCCTCCAGGATATTGCTTCCCCTCTGGTTCAGGTATAGACCATCCCATTTGTAGAGATCCCACCTACCCCAGAATGAGCCCCAAAATATCCAGGTATCTGAATCCTTCCCTCCTACACCATTCCTGTAGTCATATGTTCAACTGCTCTATCTCCCTATTCCTCACCTCACTAGCATGTGGCATGGGTAACAAACCAAAGATAACAACTCTGTTTGTTCTAGCTCGAAGCTTCCGCCCTAGCTCCCTGAATTTCTGCCTTCCATCCCCACCCCTTTTTCTTACCTATGTCGTTGATGCCTATGCGGACCGTGACTTGAGGTTGCTCCCCCTCTACCTTAAGGATCCCGAAAACACGATCCAAGTCAATATCACTAAGCTGAAGAGATTGAAGATTTATTTCAAGAACAACCTTCCCACCATGAAAGTACAAAGTCAAAGTCTACAATTGTTTCTAGAAAACATGATGCATCCTCCTAACTTGCAAACCACCTTGTGTCTGACTTTATGATCATTCAAGATTGTATGCTTCTCTGGTGGAGGCAAATGCTCATTCTAAGACCTGACAACAGTTCACACACACACTCAAAGGATGATTGATTTTGGATGCTCAACCTCCTCATTGCACATTGTTCAAATATGGTGAAAAAAGATGCTGTAAGTATAGACTCAGAGTATAAATGCTGCATTAAAGTATACTGAAGCATCAAATACTGATGTTTCAGAGTATGTGAAACTGCAGATGGTGAAGACTGAATGATGATGGGAAGGTGAAAAGGACCTGCCTGTCAAACTGATACTAATCAAGGGAGAATCGCAACGCAGCTCTCAGATGCAGAAGCATGAAGCCTCAGAAGTTAAAGTCCTTTGTACTATTTGAAGTCATGACTCTGCCTGAGTGACTGCTCCACCTTCTCTAACAGTCATTAGATGATATAATGTCTTAAGAGTTGTAGAGTCGCAGAGGTCTACAGCCCAGGAAAAGGTGCTTCAGAACATCAAAAACAAGTACCTAACGGTTCAAATCCCATTTTCCAGCAAATGGACCATAGCCTTCTATCCCTTGACATCACTCGTGTACATCTAAATACTTCTTAATGTTAGAGGGATTTCTGCCTCCAGCACCTTACAGTTCAGATCCCAACCACACTTGAGGTGAAAACAAATTCCTCATATCTCCTCTCAACCTCCTGTCCCTTTCCTTAAATCTGTGCCGCTGGGTATTGATCCCTTCATCAAGACAGCAATGTCCTTCCTGTCTATCCCATCTGCATCTCTCACAACTTAATACAATATTCATTTTTGAATGTGGGAACAGATGACCGGAAGTATTAAAGCAGTTTGGAAAGAGAAAATTCTATTGCACAATAGGAAGGGTGTAGAAAGGCCAAATAAAAAAGCTACACTTGCTATTGGTTATCATAGTCATAGAATTATTCAGCACAGAAACAGACCCTTTGGTCAAACTCATCCATGCCAACCAGATATCCTAAACTGATCTAGTCCCATTTGCCAGCATTCAGCCCCTATTCATGTATCCATCCAGATGCCTTTTAAATGTTGTAATTGTACCAGCCTCCTCCACTTCCTCTGGCAGCTCATTCATAGAAACACCACCCTCTCTATGGGAAAGTTGTCGCTTAATGTCTCTTTTACATCTCTGCCCTCTCACTGTAAACCTGTGCCCTCTGGTTTTGGACTCCCTGACCCTGGGGAAAGAGCTTGGCCTCTCATGATTTTATAAACCTTTATAATTTCACCCCTCAGCCTCAGATGGTCCAGGGAAAATAGCCCCAGCTATTTAGCCTCTTCCCATAGCTCAAACCCTCTAATCCCAGCAACATTCTTGTGAATTCTTTCTGAACTCTATCAAGTTCTTTACTATAGCCAGAAGAATTGAATACAGTATTCTAAAAATGTTCTGTACAGCCGCAATATGATGTCCCAGATCTGGTGTACTGAGATATCCTCAGTCATCGAGAGGCAGAATCTACAGCAAGGACTGTAGATTCTGCCTCTCCTCCACATTCATTGGGGCGGGGGGGGAACGGTGTGGCTTTTAGCTTCTGCTGGTCGTCCCCCTGGAGGACGTGTGGGAGCCATTGGAGGTCACTGTTTTTGCTGGACTTCCTGATATTGTCGTAGTTATTGTTTTCTGTTGCAGGGCTGCAATAGCGATGATAATATCTTTGATGGATCCATTTAGGATGAAAGTGCTGATAATATATCAGAGACAGAACAGCTTCTCAATAATTTGGCTCCTGAACAGTTACAACAAACAGAAACAAGCCTTCATTGTCTGGCTCACAGAAGGAGTGCACAGAGATCATAAAGATCACATATTTCATTTCTTATATTTAGGAGTGAGAACTAAAATTCTGGCTTTAAAACCAAGGACACTGTACAAAGAGGTGGCTCACGTTTGCTCGAACACACTATGAGCTGTATACAAGGTTGCTTTCCCCTGGGACAGTGGGAGCAAAAGCTGAAACCATGGAGCTGATGTGTTTGATTTGATTTGATTTCGTATTGTCACATGAACAGTATTGTTTTGTGTGCTAACCAGGCAAATCATATTTGACATAAGCACATCAGGGTGCAGAATATAATGTTACAGCTACAGAGAAGATGCAGAGAAGGATCAACTTTGAGAGGTTCAAAAGTCTGATAACAGCAGGGAAGAAGCTGTTCTTGAATTTGTTGGTGCTTGTTTTCAAATTTTTGTATCTTCTGCCCAATGGAAGATGGTGGAAGAGAGTATCATCGGGGTGGGAGGGCTCTATGATTGTAGTGGCTGCTTTCTCAAGGCAGTAAGAAGTATAGACAGAGTCAATGGATGGAAGGCTGGTTGGTGTGATGGACTGGGCTGCATTCACAACTCTCTAACTTCTTGCAGTTTTGGACAGAGCAGTTGCCATATCAAGCTGTGATCCATCCAGATTTCTTTGGTGCCTCAGTAAAAATTATAAAGAGTCATTGTGGCCAATGCGATTGTCCCGAATTTCCTTAGCCTTCAGAGGAAGTAGAGGCATTGGTGCACTTTTTTGACTGTGGTTTCAACGTGGATGGAACAGGACAAGGTTATTGGTTTGTGCCTGCTACTCAGTGTGTTTCAACGGTTATATTGAGCAAAAGAACTGTGAGTCAATTGTTAATAATAGTAAAACAATATTTATTTATTTAACACAATTAATACTATCACCACAAAATACACTATAAACTAACGATTTACACTACAAGTCTTTCAATACTTTAACGTTACTCTGGATGATCATATACGATTACACCAGAACTTGGCCTTGATCCATGTGGTGATGTCATCTAGTCTTCTTCTCCTGATGATCTCAGGGGTACCTTCTCTTCTCAGTTACAGCACTCGAGTTACCGCTCTGAGCATGGTGTTGCAGCAATTCTTATACACCAATGTCTTTCTGCCTTTTTGGGAGGGTCGTCACCATTCACCAAAGGATAATCAGGCTTGATCACCCTGATCGTTTGGACCCAACCAGGCATTGGCATGTGATGGCAGGGTGGTCCTTAGGCACCCATTCCTGGAGGTGTTTGCTGCAGTACCCTCCTCCAAATAAGGGGGTGAGGTACCTTCATGTTTGGTATACACCTTTGATGTTTCTAATCACCCTGAAGGTGACATTTCGTTGACTGCATTCAAACCCAAATTCAGGTGTGACTTCTAAAGTCTGCAGCTGCCAGGTTTATTTGCAAAGTCTCTGTGGGCAGTTGCAGCCTGTCTGGATTCAGTAGCATGTTGATTAGCACAATCACTTTATTCAAAGCTGGGTTCCATTTCCCAGCACGCTTTAATCATTATCCACCTTTTGTAACTCCATGATAACTTCATCATTTTCCATAATAAGTTCATTATTCTGAGTGGCCCGTCAGGCTACAGTCCCTCTTCTTGATCCTGAATGTGAAAAGTGATGGATCACATGATAAAGGACCAAGCTCTGTGTGGTGACTATGCAACTATCCACGGGCAAGCAAAGCATCATATATACTTCAATAAGTTCAAGGTTTCAATAAGTTCGGGGAGACCGTAAGTTGGGTGAGGACTCCAGATCCAGTTTTTTTGACAGCTTGCTCTTCCATAGGCAAATTTGACAGTGAGGATTGTGAGGTATACTAGGGTAACCGGAATCACCAACCCACACAGATGTGACAAAGACAGACCCAAGAATGGCTTTGTATGTCGGAGCCTCAGTCCCACCATGTTGTTACTTTGATTGCCCTTATTCACTCTTTAACATCGAGGGCCTGGTGTATTACTTTGATGAAGGTTCTATGGGCTGTGGCCAACCGGGTTCGAATTTGGTGTAACTGTGCCAGCAGGGGTTTGAGACCAGTGTCATACTTCTCCAGATATTCCCCCAGAGTTTGCCGGAGTTCCTCACCCGCGCTAAATTCCACCCTCTCCCTCTTGTGTATATTTAATCAACTAAGTTGGGTCTACCTGGCAGGTATGTGTGGCCTAATAGAGACTGTGGTGTTGGTGACATTATATTGGGCTGTCCCATGCTGATATGAGCTAAGTGAGGTTGAGAGGCAATATTCCCCTTCTCTCCTATAGGCTACCCGGGTTATGTCAGTCAATGGGTTGTGAGCCTCAATGGGGCAATTCAGGCTGGTGTTTGTCTTGAAGCTACCTAGTGCATATTCATTCAAATAAATTGGGTACGGGCATGCTATCAATGTATGAGTTTGTTGACACTCATCCAAAATAGTACCATTGAGCATCCCTTCCTTCTCCACTGTGTATGGTAAGGTGCTGCCATATCCTATCCATAGACCCTCCTGGATGGCACCTATGTTTTCTACTTTGAACACCCTTCATCCAATTCTGTCTTCCATGATTATTGGGAGTCCCGAATACCATCCCAAATGCTTTCCCAGAAGTCCCTTCAGTTGTCATTGAACCAGACTTTGGTCAGTTGCGTCAGTTGGCAGTCTGATAATTTGGGGTGTTCCTTTCCCCTAAATAAATGCTCTATCTGTTCATTGCTGATCCAGGACGGAACTCTCTAACCTCACTGGAGATTTTCTATCACCTGTTCTAGCACTGGAGCGTGTCCAGTGGAGATTCACACAGATGATCCCTGGAATGGTAGGTCTAACATATGAGGAACGGCTGAGGATCCTGGGATTGTATTCATTGGAGTTTAGAAGACTAAGGGGAGATCTAATAGAAACTTACAAGATAATACATGGCTTGGAGAGGGTGGACGCTAGGAAATTGTTTCCGTTAGGCGACATTCTCCCCATAGTTGATAAATTCTTGATGTCACAAGGAATTAAGGGCTACAGGGAGAATGCGGGTAAGTGGAGTTGAAATGCCCATCAGCCATGATTGAATGGCGGAGTGGACTCGATGGGCCGAATGGCCTTACTTCTGCTCCTATGTCTTATGGTCTTATCATCTACTGTCCATATATGCTGCACAGGGTCTGATTCCGTTGTCTGTTGTCATCTTCTAATTTCCCTTTTATTATTGTTTTGTTTGTCCTTCCAGCACAGCTACCATAAGGCTACCAGCTTTATCCCCAAACATTTCCCCTTTGGCGTCCTGCTGATTATTCTCATTAATTGTGTCCAAAGTCTGTTTTACTTGTTGGGTCAGGATTCTGAATTTATTGTCCAGTTCAGCCAAAACAAGAGCGTTAATGGTTGATACCCCTACCCTATGTGCTATCGCTAAGTCATTCAGTATTTCCCTTTTATGTTGCTTCTCTATCCTGGGTTGACTCCTATGCCTCATCTATGGGTTAAATGGAGGTACAGTTTTTTTAAGTTGGGAAGAGCACCATTCTGGCAGATCCTGCTAACTTCACCACCACAGGTACCAATTCGTGGGGGGTATTATCATACAATATTTTGCCAATAGGTTTCAAGGCTAGTCCATTTTGTGGACCAGGGTGGTTTCAGGGTAAACAGGTTGGGGTGCCTCTGCAGCTGGTTTCAGGCCGTTCATAATTTTATACAGAATGAACTTCCCCTCTATTTCAAGGCATCAGTGCATGTGTTCCAATCCCTTTTCTGGGCCACTTGTTAAGCAGCCTATCTCAGGAAAACCCGACCATCACCCATGATTTCTGTGCTCAGGTAGCTCCCATTTGTTTTCCTATATGCTGCTCGCTACTTGTTGCATCCAAACAGTATACTTTTATTGGAGTGTAGCCATAACACACCATCCTCATCTGGTGGGCCACACCATATGTATCCTGGGTGCATATATCCTGGTCTGTTTGATGTCTTGTGCATGTTGTTCCTGATGACGATGATCCTGATGAGGTAGAACTTGATTATGTTCTGTGCGGGCATGGTTATCCTGAGGAGAGATCAAGGTTGGTTCTGTTGTTATCCTTGTCTAATATCTGAACAGTTTCAAACTAATGTCATGCATATGCCCTAACCCTCAACCACTTTTTTTTTCAAAAACAAATACAGTAGCGCCTCGACATACGAATGATCCCGTTCACGAATAAATCGGTTTACGAACAGGATTGTACATAAAACTTTGTTTCAACGTACGTACGAAATTCAAGGTATAAACGAAGGTACGAACACAAAAAGCCCGTGTGCGACCACGTGGTTTCATTGGTTTGCTTTACTACGAGCGCTTTGAACGCAAAAGCTTTCGGGCCTCACGTGATCTCATTCAGTTCGTCTTTGGCACACGCGCTGTGAACATCGTTCGTTGCTACGTCCAAGCATTCTTACGCTTTTTTTTGTTTTTTGCATTAAATTAGCCCTCATTATGGCTCCCAAGAAAGTGAAAAGTGGCAGTGAGAGTGGTGTTAAGATGCCTAAATGTATTACTGTGGAAACGAAGAAGGAAGTAACAGCTAAACATGAGAATGGTGCTCGCGTATCTGATCTTGCTAAGCAGTACGACATGGCGAAACGGATCAATTGGAATTACACTAATTCAAATGGGAAAAATTGATTCAGTTCGCGAACTTTTCGGTTCGCGAACCGGGTCCCGGAACAGATTAAGTTTGTAAGTCGAGGCGCTCTTGTAACAGAAAAACCATAGGAAAGGGGACCCCATGCAGAGTATTAAGTCCGGTTTAGAGACCTGGGAGGCTCCATCCTTGGTTTCTAGTGGTAGGGGTTAGGGTGGGTTGAAACGACCTGACTGTGGAGTGGTCAGAGGAAACTGAAACGAGGTGGTCATGACGACCAATGATTTAAGACAAGTTTAAATTAAGCTGCCCTGCCCGAAAGGCAGTCAGCAGAACCGATGATTTAAATGCGAGTGAAGGTGAAGATTACCACAAGAGATCAACCATTTAAATATCAGTGAAGATGAAGACAATCACAAGAGACAAATGATTTAAATATAAATTAAAATGAATGGGCAACTGAAAAATTGTAATCTAGTTAATCCCATCAGCATGTACAGGAATAAGAATTGGAAGGTGTTTGCGAGTTTGGACCATCAGAAACAATTGCACCTCACCTTGGATGGCTGTCAGGAGCTGTTTCATCACCTGGATTACTGAATAGTGCATTTGTCAATTAGGCACCCAACAGAGATTCATCAGTGTGTTCTGAAATCCCTGTCCCTGGGGAATGGCAATATCGCATTCTCCTGGTTCCCATGTTTTTGTTTGGTCATTCCCTGTAGTGGTAACACCTGGAATTACCATTTGGCAGTCCAAGTTGGTCTGTTCTTCCATAGTTCGTACTTGCCTGTTTGTCATGTCACATGTCCATAGTGCGGGGATGCCATTAGGGGTTTGAGTTATAGTGACTCAGTGATATTCGATTTCCCTGTCTGTCATCAGGGAGCCGTGTCATGTTTAGGCTCTGGGAGGTGTCCAACATGTCCAAGTTGAATGTTAGTAGCGAGTCATTCCAAGTTGTTAGAGAGTCTGTCATTGAGTCATCTAACATGTCCATGGGTCCCCCTTAGATGTTGACGCTGCAGTTGATGGCAGTGTTGGAATGGTATAGACTCTGTCAAGGGTGCAGCCTGACTGAGAGGATATGTTGAAGGGTGTCCCGTGGTCTGGTCATTTGTTGGAGGGCAGTGCCATCCACCATGCATATATTCAGGTAGTGAGAGTGGCTGTGTTGTGTGCTATGGGCTTTTAACTGGTCTACATGGTACCAGCCGGTTTTTCCCACGGCTGGTAGAACCTTGTATGCTGAGAGGCTTTTCTTATCCACCACAGTATGTGGGCCCAAATATTTAGAGGAAAGAGAGGAAATAGGGCTGTAGATCTGTAGCATTACCTGCTACCCTATGGGTATTTGACAGGGTTAACTTTGCAATCGAAGTACGCCTTACTTACTTTCCTTCTAGTCCCCAGCCTGACAGCTGCTGCTATCTGAGTGGCCTTGATAGTCTCGGTGAGCTGCTGCACCGTTTTTTCATGGGTGATGGCAGTGAGGGCAGGACTGAACAGGTAGTTGACTCCTTTCATCAGTCGGCCTGTCATCAGGGTATGTCGGATATACCCCTGTGGATAGGTAGATGGCGTTGCGTAGTACTGTGGAAATGATGTGTCCCAAGTTTTATTATTCTGCTGCACTCTCTTCCTAATCATCCCTTTTAGTATGCAGTTCATCCGTTCCATGATCCCATTGGACTGGAGGTGGTATGCAATGTGCAATTTCTGCTGGATAGCAAGCATAGTCATCGCATTTTGTATCACTCGGGTGAAATGGGTTCCCTGATCTGACTCGGTACTACAAGGTAGACCCCATCTTGTAAACATCTGTTACATCTGGATCTGTGCTGTTGCTTTGGCTGTATTTGCCCTAACATGAAAAGCCTCAACCCATTTTGTGAAACTGTCAATGATGACTGGGGTGTAGATGTATCCATTCTTATGTGGTGGCAGGGCACTAAAATAGTCAATTTGTAGCTTTGTCCAGGGCCCTCCCACTGGATGGGTGTGCCTCAGTTCTCCCTTTCAGGTGTACCCGTCTGGATTGTTCTGGGCACAAACCAGACCGTTCCCTATATAGTGTGCTCCATCATTATGTAACTCCGGCCACCAACATAGTTATTTTAATCATTCTGTTGTGGCCTCTATCCCCTGGTGCCCATGCCCATCATGGTATGGATAGATAATTTGTTCCTGTCTTGAGTCGGGACTACATAGACTCTTACTTTTAGAACTAACCCATCCCATACTTGTAGGGAATCCTTCCATTTAGCATAGGCATCTGGATAAACTCCTCCCACAATTTGTTATAAGGAATTATTGCAATGTTGTGCTTGCTGAAGGTCCTCTTATGTTTGTCTGATTCAAAGTGACTGTATTTGCCTGCTCACCTATGGGTGGTTGCGAGAATTCTCCTATATGAGCACTTCTTGTGGCTAATTCATCTGTCTGTGGTTACCTTCTGGGGATGTTTTCCCAGCACTTCTAACTTTAAAAATTCCACTGGCGGCCTGCAGTACGTACTTTAATAAGGGGATTGATAGTAGGGGTTTCCCATCAGCAGAAATAAAACCTCTAGCTTTCCAGAATGTTAACAATTCAGTGAGGCTGTTACACACATACATGCTGTCCGAATATGTATCTGTGGGTGAAGGAACAGGTCAGCTTGGCTGACCACATAGGCTACAGCTGTCAGTTCCACTGCTTGCCCACTTAGATGACTGGATAATTTTAAGACAAGTTCAACGAGTGGCTATCCTTGAGTGTCGGTGATGTATATCCCACAGCTACAATCCGACAGCCATCCTGTAAGGTGGAGGAACCATTTACATAAATTCTGATGGTTGTGTCTGCCTGGTAATCCTCTTCTGTCATCCTTAACCATTTTTCCTGCCGTTTAGTTATAAAAAGAACATTTGGAGGAACAACAAATTTAGTGTTTATTATTTGGCAGTCATGTGGGTCTCCTCCATAATTCAGGTTATCAGCTGGGAAGGTGGGCACCTTGGTACATTTGACTGTGATGTCCCAACCTTGAAGCAGACGGGTTCATTGTATGTCTCGAATCTGGGACACTGAGCCGTCTTTGATTCGGACGTCCAGCAAGAGCTGGTTTGGGTTGTGTTCAGTTAGTATTGTCAGTGGGTTTAAACCAATGATATAGCTGAAGTACTGGGTGGCCCAAAAGACTGTGAGGAGGTGTTGTTCGCAAATGGAAACCCTTGCTCCACAGGCTGTAGGAACCTGGAGGCATAAACCACTAGGCTTGGCCTACTGTTCCATTCTTGTGGTAGAACAGCAGCTATTGTTATCTGTGGCTACAACATCTAGGGGGATGGTAAGTCAGGTTTCAGAATTAGTTACTGTCTTTGTATGTTGGGATGTCCAATTCCATGGAAGCATTCTTTGTCAGTGAATCTGAGAGTGGGGCTGCTTTAGTAGTGACTCATTACTGTGGCTTCTGCAGTATCCCACTAGACCTAGGAAAGATCAAAGGGCATTAACATCTTGAGGGAGTGGGAGTCATTCAATGGTCTCTGTTTGCTTTTGGTCTTATCTCCCTTTTCCCATGGGTGACTATCATTCCCAAGTACATAACTCTAGGCTGTAGAATTTGTGCCTTTTTCAGATTTATTTTGCATCCTATCCTGTGTAACAAATAGAGTAATTCAGTTAGAAGCTGAACGTGTTCCTATCCTGTGTAACAAATAGAGTAATTCAGTTAGGAGCTGAACGTGTTCCTCCTTTGTTTGTGTCTGTAGAGGTAGGTCGTGTATATACTATGTAAGTTAGACAGGCAGGAGGCTGGAAGACAGGCAGTATCAGGAAGTGGAAAAGCCAACGTTTTGGGTGTTACCATTCTTCAGGATAGGGGGTGGGTGGGGGAGGAGCTAGATAAAAGGGGGTTGGGGGCAGGGTGGTGAGCTGAGGATAGGTGAACACAGGTAGACGGCACAAGCTGGTTTGTCAATGGGAGGAGTTAATCCGATTGGTGGCTGGAAGAAAGGGTCGATGAGAAGAATGGAAGGGAGGGAGGAGGGGCTGGGAAAGGAGTCAAAGGATAGGAAGGGAGGTTATTTGAAATTGGAGAACTTAATGTTGAGTCCTCTGGACTGTAGGCTGCCCAGGTGGAAGATGAGGTGTAGTTCCTCCAATTTGAGGTTTGATTTGTTGTGACAATGGAGGAGGCCAAGGATGGTCATGTCAGAAAGAGAGTGGGAAGGGGAATTAAAATGGGCGGTGATTTAGGGGCTGGGTCCATGTGGGCCCAGCTGAGATGCTTGATGAAACATTCTCTTAGTTTACCTCATTCGCTGAGCATCTCAGCCGGGCCCACAGGGGCCAACCGGAGGAAACAGGCCATCAGGCCGGGAGACTTGTCTCTCCTCAATCCTAATAGTTTGCTGAGTACCTTTTCCTTATCAATGCTGATTGTTCTAATCAATGTAATTGATGAAGAGGGTACAAGCAAACCATTAAGGAAATGCGAGGTGAAGGAATACACAGCTGTTCTAGACTCCCTATTGAAGAATACAATAGAAAGCTTGAAGATTTTGAGAAACACGATCCCACACTGAAATGAGCTTTTCAACCACACCTGGTTGATGCCTCCAAAGCACCTGATGACTTACAGATGGAATTGACTGAGTTCTCAGAAGATAATACTCTGAGGTCTCTGATGCTAAGAAGGATCCCATTGAAATATGGAAAAATGCCACTGAACTCCCATGTTTACATCAACGTGTCGAATGCTGTCTTGTTTTGGCACAACTTATTGTTGTGAATCAACATTTTCATATGTGACACAAATTAAAACGTGCTTGAGTTCTCAGATGATGGATTTTCACCTGGAGGACCAATTAGAGCTAGGGTCAACGATGTTGGAACCAAACGTCCGATTCCTATCTCACAAAAATGTTGTTAAATGGTTTGTTGTCTAAGTTTTTCACTTATTATTAGTTCTATTGTCAACTTTGCCAATCAAATGAATGTGTCTTTGCTGAATTTGCGTTTTGTTTAAAATCATCATATAAAAGCAGGCTTTCATTAAAATTAGTAAATACGTCGACAAAACTTTGACATTTTGTTGCAATTCCTCAGCATATGGCCTAGTAAGATCTTGGTTAAATAAAATGTGGCCTTTCAATGTAAAAAGATTCCCTCCCCGTGGTCTACACTGTAATTCATTTTGCTCTATAACCCAAACCAGGTCTAATCTGTAACTGAAACCTAGTCTATTATGTCATCCAAACCTGGTCTACCCTGCAACTATTCTCCATTATTCTTGAAGATCAGGCTTGTGCTCTGTGCCACTTGCAAAGACTTGCTGACCTGCCTTATCAGTGTCTTCCAATTCAAACTATTGTGAACATTGGATAGATTAGAAGATGTTTAACAAGCAGCAAATGCTATTTGTTGACAGCCAATGCTGCCACAATCTGTTTTAATGATTGTCACCAGAATAACTTGCCTGTATTTCTTTGAGGACTGTTGTGTGACTGTTGACAGAGCAGATGGAAAATCAGTCCAACATCTTATTGGAAATGTGCACCTTCAACAGTGTCACTCTCCCTCAGTACTGCACTGAACTTCCAGCTGGATTATACAGTCTCTGCTGTGGGGCTTCCTGGTTCTGAATTTGAGAACTGAGCTTTGACTGATACCTATTGCTCTTGACAGGGCCAGATTTACGAGCTTATTTTGGATGCCCTGCATTTTGTGTATATTGTCATTATGCATAATAGTGATCTATTAAACAAATGTGTTTGTGAGGATGGATGACCAGATAATAGAATGGGCTGGAGTTGCCTTTTTTTAAATCTGGAAGATTTATTCTGCCTTTCAGTCATGGTACTGTCGAAATTCTTGATTTTGCCTCTTGGAATCTTTAAGAGGAATGTGTCCCAATCTCTTCCACAGATCATCTTCCTTGGCCAAGGAGAACACGTACAGACAGTGAGTCAGAGTGTTCTTCTGTGCTCACTGTCTAGAAAACTGACTGGGACAGGTTGCAGTATATCTTAGAGGCCTTTGGCCATCAGCCAGTATTACCCACACATGTTTCTCAATTCTACTCTTTATTACATCTTGTGGCTTGTCACTTTGGCTGGTCAGCAAACCTTTGCTGTTTCAATGGGAAAGAGAATAAATCAGAGTCAAAACATGTGGTGATGGAAAAGCACAGAAGGTCAGGCAGGAGAGGAGCTGGAGAGTCGATGTTTCAGGCATAAGCCCTTCCTCAGGAATGTGGGCGAGGTGGGGACTGAGAGATAAATAGGAGGGTGGGGGGTGGGAATGTGGGGAAGATAGGGCCAGCACAGTGGCTCAGTGGTTAGCACTGCTACCTCGCAGCACCAGGGACCTGGGTTTGATTCCAGCCTCCGGTGACTGTCTGCATGCAGTTTGCACATTCTCCCCGTGTCTGTGTGGGTTTCCTCCCACAGTCCAAAGATGTGCAGATTAGGTGAATTGGTCATGCTAAATTGCCCATAAATGATAGGTGCATTAGTAGGAAAATGGGTCTGGGTGGGTTACTCTTGGAGAGTCGGTGTGGACTTTTTGGGCCGAAGGGCCTGTTTCCACACTGTAGGGGATCTGATCTAATCTAATAGCTGGGAAGGCGATAGGTAGATGCAGCCTGTCATTCTCTCTTTCCTCTCCCAGGGCCTCTACTTGGAGTCATCTGCAACTATCTGGATGAATTGGTCCATCAATTTGCCAGACCATCCTCCTTCCACAGCTCCTATGAGCATATGAACAAACATCAGGTGGAGGCCATTCAGCCCCATCTCCTCCATTGTTCATCTTGGTGGGATAGTCTTGTCTATTTCCATTCCTTACAATTGGGCTGTGGCCAACGAATCTCTGGCCACACCTTTCCCTACCACTCTGCACTGTTTCCTTGGGTGGCTTGCAATATTCTGTCGTTTAATCTTCCTTTTTGTCTTTCATATGCTCGCCCTCTAAGACACCATGCCAAAAACACAACATTAGGTTCCTGCTTACTGACAACATCCAGATTAGGCTCAACACATTCTCTCTCATTCTCTGATTTACCAGGAAGCTTCTCAAGTGCTGGATGAGCAGAAATTTCCTAAACTAGATACTGGGCAGGGTTCTGACACAAACATTTTTCCTTGTTGGTTGACTCTGTTCCTCTAGGAGAAAGTGAGGACTGCAGATTCTGGAGATCAGAGCTTAAAAATGTGTTGCTGGAAAAGCGCAGCAGGTCAGGCAGCATCAAAGGAACAGGAAAATCGACGTTTCGGGCAGGACAACTGGGTTACTGTCAGGGGGAGGAAAGGGAACCGACAGTCAGAGCAGGGATCCCCTGTGGCCGTTCCCCTCAGCAATAAGTATACTACTGGTGAGGACAGCCTACCAGGGGAAAGCCATAGTTGTCAGGTCTCTGGCACTGAGCCTGGCACTGTGGCTCAGAAGGGAAGGGGGGAAAATAGAAAAGCGCTAGTGGTAGCGGACTCAATAGTTAGACGGATTGACAGGAGATTTTGTGGTCAGGTATGGGACTCCCGGGAGGTATGTTGCCTCCCCGGTGCCAGGGCCCGGGATGTTGCTGATCGGGTTTACAAGGTTCTGAAGGGGGAGGGTGAGCAGCCAGAAATCGTGGTACATATTTGCACCAATGATATAGCCAGGAAAGGGATTGAGGATCTGAAAAGTGATTGCAGAGAATTAGGTTGGAAGCTGAAGAGTAGGACGAATAGAGTAGTGATCTCGGGTTTGCTACCGTTGCCACGAGTTGGTAAAATGAGGAACAGTCAGCGAATGCAGCTTAACACGCGGCTGCGAGGCTGGTGCAGGAGGGAGGGCTTCAGATACCTAGACAATTGGGATACCTGCTGGGGAACATGGGACCTGTACATGAAGGATGGGTTGCACCTGAACTGGAGGGGCACAAATGTGTGGGAGATTTGCTTGTGTGATTTGAGAGGCTTTAAACTAGTTTGGCAGGAGGGGTGGGAATCAGAGCCACATGTCCAAGAGGGGGTCAGTTGCAGATGGAGCAGTGACAGGATGTATTGAATCTATCAGGAAGGTTTCTCATGCGATGAAACAAAGGGATCAGTTAACGTGTGTCTGCTTTAACGCAAGAAATAAGAGTGACGAACTTAGAGAATGGATCAGTACTTGGGGCTATGATGTTGTGGCCATAACGGAGACGCGGGTTTCACAGGGGCAGGAATGGTTGCTTGATGTTCCAGGGTTTAGAACGTTTAAAAAGAACAGGGAGGGTGGAACAAGAGGGGGAGGGGGTGTAGCATTGCTAACCAGAGAGTGCATCACAGCTACAGAAACAAAGGTTGTTGAGGCAGGTTTGTCTACTGAGTCAGTATGGGTGGAAATTAGGAATAGCAAGGGAACAGCCACCTCATTAGCGGTTTTCTACAGACCACCTAATAGCAGTAGAGAGATTGAAGAACTCATAGGCGGGCAGATTTTTGAAAAATGCAGAAGTAGCAGGGTTGTTGTCATGGGTGATTTCAAATTTCCCAATATCGACTGGAACCTCCTAAGGGCAGATAGTTTGGATGGAGCAGTATTTGTCAGGCGTTCAAGAGTGTGTTACTCAGTATGTAGACAGACCGACGAGGGGAGAGGCCATTTTGGATTTGGTGCTCGGCAATGAGCCAGGACAGGTGTCAGATCTCGCGGTGGGAGAACACTTTGGTGACAGTGATCACAACTGCCTCACATTTAACATAGCCTTGGAGAATGAAAGGAGCAGTTACTGAGGGAAGATATTTAATTGGGGAAAAGGAAATTATAACGCTATCAGAGAGGAGTTGGGAAGAGGAGAGGACTGGGAGCAATTGTTCCACAGAAAGGGCACAGCAGACATGTGGAGACTATTTAAGAAACAGTTGTTGTGAGAATGATGCACGAATTTGTTCCTCTGAGACAGGTAAGAAGAGGTAAGATTAAGGAAACTTGGATGACGAGAACAGAGGAACTTCTCATCAAAAGAAAGAAGGCAGCTTACGTAAGGTGGAGGAAGCAAGGGTCTAGCACAGCTTTAGAGGATTACAGGCTTGCTAGAAAGGAGCTCAGAAATGGACTGAAGAGAGCCAGGAGGGGGCACGAAAAAGGCTTGGCAAGAAGGAATAGGGAGCACTCAAAGGTGTTTTACTCATACGTGAGGAATAAGAGAATGATCAGAGAGAAGGTAGGTAAAAACAATGACTGCAGATGCTGGAAACCAGATTCTGGATTAGAGTGGTGCTGGAAAAGCACAGCAGTTCAGGCAGTACCCGAGGAGCAGGAAAATCGACGTTTTGGGCAAAAGCCCTTCCTCAGGAATACATGCAGAGTGCCTGCAGGGTGGAGAGATAAATGAGAGGAGGGTGGAGGTGGGGAGAAAGTAGCATTGAATACAATAGGTGAATGGGGGTGGGGATGGAGGTGATAGGTCAGGGAGGAGAAGGTGGAGTGGATAGGTGGAAAGGAAGATAGGCAGGTAGGACAAGTCATGGGGACAGTGCTGAGCTGGAAGTTTGGAACTGGGATAAAGTGGGGGAAGGGGAAATGAGGAAACTGGTGAAGTCCACATTGATGCCCTGGGGTTGAAGTGTTCCGAGGCGGAAGATGAGGCGTTCTTGCTCCAGGCGTCGGGTGGTGAGAAAGCGCTGGTGAAGGAGGACCAGGACCTCCATGTCCTCGACTGAGTGGGTAGGGGACTTGAAATGTTGGGCGACAAGGCGGTGTGGTTGATTGGTGTGGGTGTCCCAGAGATGTTCCCTAAAGCACTCTGCTAGGAGGCGTCCAGCCTCTCCAATGTAGAGGAGACCGCATCGGGAGCAACGGATACAATAAATGATATTGGTGGATGTGAAGGTAAAACTTTGATGGATGTGGAAGGCACCTTTGGGGCCTTGGATGGAGGTGAGGGAGGAGGTGTGGGCACAGGTTTTGCAATTCCTGCGGTGGCAGGGGAAGGTGCGAGGATGGGAGGGTGGATTGTTGGAGGGCGTGGACCTGACCAGGTAGTCACGGAGGGAACGGTCTTTGCGGAAGGCGGAAAGGGGTGGGGAGGGAAATATATCCCTGGTGGTGGGGTCCGTTTGGAATCAAGAGAGAAGATAGGGCCAATCAGGGATATCGGAGGGAACTTGTGCATGGAGACTGAGCAGATAGGGGAAACCTACTCAGGGAAGCCTGAGTTTTTTACTTCAGTTTTCACCAAGGAAAGGGAACTTGTAAATGAAAACTTTGAAGAGCTGGGATACAGGCTTCAACAGATCAAGATTGTTGAAGTTGATGTGCTGGAAAGTTTGGAAAATATTAAGTTTGTTAATCCCTAGGGCCAGACCAGATGTATCCTAAGCTGCCCCAGGAAGCGAGAAAGGAGGTTGCTAAGCTGCTGGCGATGATATTTGCCTCCTCACTCTCCACAGGAGTCGTACCTGAGGAGTGGAAGGAGGCAAATGCTGTTCCTCTTTTCAAGAAGGGGAATAGGGAAATCCCAGGCAATTACACACCAGTCAGTCTTACATCTGTGGTCAGCAGAGTTTTGGAAATAATTCTGAGAGATAGGATTTATAACTATTTGGCAAGGCATATTGTGATTAAAGGCAGTCAGCCTTTGTGAGGGGCAGGTCATGCCTCACAAATCTTATTGAGTTCTTTGAGGAGGTGACAAGACAGGTCGATGAAGGTCAAGCAGTGGATGTGGTGTATATGGACTTCAGCAAGGCATTTGATAAGGTTCCCCATGGTATGCTAATTCATAAAGTAAGGAAGTATGGGATACAGGGAGGTTTGGCTATCTGGATTCAGAATTGGTTGGCTGACAGAAGGCAGAGAGTGGTTGTAGATGGAAAGTATTCCACCTGGAGGTCAGTGTTGAGTGGGGTCCCACAGGGCTCTGTACTTGGGCCTCTGCTCTTTGTAGTTTTTATAAATGACTTGGATGAGGAGGTTGAGGGGTGGGTTAGTAAATTTGCAGATGACACAAAGTATTGAGGTGTCGTCGATAGTATAGAGGGCTACTGCAGGCTGCAGCGTGACATAGACAGGATGCAGAGCTGGGCTGAGAAATGGCAGATGGAGTTCAATCTGGATAAATGCGGAGTGAAGCATTTTGGAAGGTTGAATGCGAATGCTGAATATAGGATTAAAGACAGGATTCTTGACAGTGTGAGGGAACAGAGGGATCTGGGTGTGCAAGTACATAGATCCCTCAAAGTTGCCACCCAAGTGGATCGGGTTGTTAAGAAAGCATATGGTGTTTTGCCTTTCATTAACAGGGGGATCGAGTTTAAGAGCTGCAAGGTTTTGTTACAGCTCTACCAGTCTCTGGTGAGACCACACTTGGAATATTGTGTCCAGTTCTGGTTGCCCTACTATAGGAAAGATACAGAGGCTTTAGAGAGGGTGTAAAGAAGGTTTACTAGGATGCTGCCTGGACTGGAGGGTTTGTCTTATGAAGAAAGGTTGAATAAGCTTGGACTTTTCTCTCTGGAGAGAAGGAGGAAGAGAGGAGTCCTGATCGAGGTATACAAGATAATGAGTTGAATAGATAGAATCAATAGCCAGAGACTTTTCCCCAGGGCAGGATTGACGAGTACAGGGGTCATAGTTTGAAGATATTAGGAGGAAGGTATAAAGGAGATGTCAGAGGTAGGTTCTTTATGCAGAGAATTGTGAATGTATGGAATGCGTTGCCAGCGGTGGTGGTGGAAGCAGAATCATTAGGGACATTTAAGTGATTGCTGGACATGCACATGGATAGCAGTGAGTTGAGGGATGTGTAGGTTAAGTTACTGTATTTCACATTGGGATTAAACCTCGGCACAACATCGTGGGCCAAAGGGCCTGTTCTGTGCTGTTTTTTTTATGTTCTATGAAATAAAAGAATGGCTAGAGTATAATTGGGGCCACTACTGACAAAAAACATTCATTTAGTGCTTCCCCTATCTCCTCTGATTCCACCCACAACTTCTCCCTTCCGTCACCATTCCATTCACCAGTCCCTCCAGGTCCCTGCCCAGATCTTGCAGGGGGGCCCCAGCTTGCCTTTCCTCAACAATGTTTGAAGAGTTGTGAAATGCAGTATGAGGACCAGTTCCTGACTTGTAGATTCATAAGGATCATGCAGGTGGGTTTTAAATATGACACCAGAGAAATGGAAGTTGTATGTTACAAGCAGTGATGAGCATTTTCACTACATTACCTATTGATATCCTGAGAAATGAGGCAAAATTCCAGGTTACAGTGTTAATGCAGTTATAAGTGTCAGAAAATTCACTCTGGGTTTTGACCCACCCAATACACTCAACTGTAGTCCTTTAGCTGCAAATGGGAAAACTCAGCCCTTGGACTCTCTCTTCCTCCCTTTCTCTCACTTCAACACACTCTTCAAGCCTCTGGGCTAGGGCACCTTGTGCACTATCCAGTCTGCAGTGTTTTTGTGGCTGGTGCCTGGTCAGGACAGCCAAGACATTGTCTTCCTGCCTGTGGTGCCCCACAAGGCTGAGTACTCAGTTCCTTACAATACTCCCCACATACTCATGACTGTGTGGCTAAATTCTGCTGGAACTCCATTTGTTAATGACACCAACGTAGTGGGTGAGATGTTAAACAACGACAAAACAGAGTACAGGAAAGAGATAGAGAGCTTACTGTCATGGAGTAAAGACAATAATCTCTCTGTCAATGTCCACAAAACAAAGGAGCTGGACATCAACTTTGGAAAGTGGAATGGAGGACACACCCCTGTATCAGTCGTGCTGAGGTCACCATGGTCAAGAGATTCAGATTTCTTGAACTAAATATCACCAAAGTGGCACCCAGGTGAGACCTCAATAACAAGTGAGTTTGTAGCTCCGAGATTGAAACCCATGGAACCTAATGTTCCTTTGCGATTTTGCCTAAGATGGTTGTTGAGAGGACAGCTGTCTTACACAAAGGCCAGGAATTCAAGTAAATTGAAGGGAATAGGTCAAAGCTGAACCGTTATTTAAAAGATAAAGCCAACAACTATTCCAACAAACAGATATTTCCTTTGTATGTGTGTGTGGGATAGGTAGGGTGAAACACCAAAAGTAGAGAGAGACCCGCTGGGATGAGGATCAGAAAACAGAGAAAGCTGTATCCTCGCTGTGATCCACCCCATACTCTGTGGTTTAACTGACAATGGCAGAGAAAGGCGCCGGAGTAGAAAATTGTCCTGTATGGGGAAAAAAACCCAGCAAGTATATCAGAAAGAAAAAATGGCCCATGTGGACAGAATTTTGTTGCAACAATGAATTAAGACCAGGATCACTCAGACAGATGTACTGGGAGGACTTTAGAAGAACTCAAGCGATGTGGACTTCTAAATTTGAGAAAGACACAGTGATAATGTGATGATTATTCGGGACAGAACAGGAATTAAAAACTGTCTGTAAGGAACTAGAGGATGTATAAAGGGAAATTACAGAGTTAAAATTGAAAAATGCAGCCCAGGACCAAAAAAATCAAGCAAACATATTGCACATGGAGCAATTCCAAACACAGTGTTGAAAGGGCATACCAAATACCAGTGTCAGAGAAAGGTCGATGAGTAGGAGGTGAGCCATTTGAGAAGCAAATGTGCAGATCTGCAAGCAGCAGTCAACGTATTTCATCTCCTGATGAAGGGCTTATGCCCAAACATCGACTCTCCTGCTCCACTGATGCTGCCTGGCCTGCTGTGCTTTTCCAGCACCACACTCACGACTCGGATCTCCAATATCTGCAGTTCTCACTTTTTCCTAAAATACTGCACCAGGCAGACAGAGAAAAGAAACAGGTAACTGCAGACCAAACCAAGTGTCTGCAGGAGATGGGAAAATTAAAAGTGCAGCTCTCAATCTGCAATGGGATAATATGTGCATATGGAGAAGTTAGGAAGGAAGGAGAAGAACAGGGATAGACTGGGATGAGCTCAGAGAAGATGCACAGCAGGACACCCTGTGCACAGAGGGGATGGGGGCAGGGTTAGGAGGTGGGGGCCAGGGTTAGGGAGTGGGGGTCAGGGTGGTGAGGTGGGGATAGGTGAACACAGCTCGAGGGTATGAGCTGGTTGGTCGATAGGAGGAGTGAATCTGGTTAGTGGATGGAAGGAATGGTCGATGGGAGGAATAGAATGGAGGGGAGGGGCTGGGAAGGGAGTTGGAGGATAGGAAGGGAGTCGTGGGATGGGAAGAGATGTAAATTTGACTAATTTGCTAGACTTCTTTGAAGATGTGACAAGCAAAGTAGATAATGGGGTTCCTATAAATGTAATATATCCGGACTTGTGGAAGGTGTCTAATTAAGTGCAACACGAAAGGTTAATTCACAAGGTTAGACCATATTGGTTTAGGGGTAATTTATTAGCTTGGATAGGTGACTGGCTGATGGACAAAAGACAGAGTTGAGATAAATGGTCCTTTTTTTTCTGAATGGCAAGAAGTAACAGGTAGGCTGCCACAGGGTTTGGTCTTTGGACCACAGCTATTTACAATTTATATTAATGACTTGGATATAGGGATAGAAAGCTCTATAGCCAAACTTGTGGATGACATAAAAATAGGTGGGGTGGTAAAATGTAAACAGGAAATAAGAACCTTACAAATGGATATAGACAGGTTAGGAGAGTAGGTCAAAGTGTGGTAGATGGACCTTTGCATGGATAAATGTGAGATCATGTATTTTGGTTGGAAAAATGGGAAGGCGACCTATTATCTAAATGAGGAGAGACTTCCGGGTTCTACAGTACAAAGGGATCTGGGTGTCCTTGATCATGAGTCACAGAAAACTAGCATGCAGGTAGAGAGGATTATAAAGATAGGATGTTGGCTTTGATAGCTAAAGGAATAGAACATCGTTGCAACTATACAAGGCACTGGTGTGACCACACATGGAATATTGCGCACAGTTTTGACCCCCTTATTTGATTAAAGATGTAGTGGGATTGGAGGCAGTTCAGAGGTGGTTCACTAGATTGATCCCAGAGATGAGGGGTTTAAGTATGAAGAGAGATTTAACAGTTTAGGCCTATACTCTCTGAAATTTAGAAGAATGAGGGGAAATCAAATTGAGATATTCAAGATGATAAAAGGCATGGATAAAATAAACATGGAGCAGATGCTGCCTCTTGTGAGGCATTCTAGGGTGATAGAACGACCATTCTATGGTCTTAGAATAAGGGGGAGCAATGTCAAACCGAGTTGAGGAGAAACTCCTTCTCCCAAAGGGTTGTGAATCTGTGGAATTCATTCCCCCAAAGTGCTGTGGATGCTGGTATAGTGAGTAAATTTAAGGAGGAGTTAGACAGATTTTTAATTGGTAATGGGTTGAAGGATTATGGGGACAAGGCAGGAAAATGGGGGAGAGGAGCATATCAGCCATGATCGAATGGCAGAGCAGACTCGATGGGCCAAATGGTCTAATTCTGTTCCGAAATCTTATGAACTTATGATCTACAGGATCCATATTATCCACTTTGCTTGTTATATCTTAAAGTTAGTCAAACATGATTTGACCTTTATAAAACTGTGCTGACTCTGATGGATAACATTTTGACTTTCCAAATTTCTGATATTGCTTCCTTGAAAAATGATTCCATCACTTTCTCAACAACAGATGTTAAGCTAACTGGTCTGTAATTTCCCACATATTGTCTCCCTCCCTTTTTGAATAAGGCATTACATTGCCATTTTCCAATCCACTGGAACATTTCTTGTGTCGAGGGAGTTTTGGAATATTGTAACCAATGGATCTACTATCTCTGCCGCCACTTCCTTTGATACACAAGGATGTAGGCCATCAGCCCGGGGGACTTGCCTGCCTTCAATCCTAATAGTTTGTTGAGTACCTTTTCCCTACTGATGTTGATTGTTCCACATTCTATCCTTTCCATTACCTCTGACTTGCCCATTCCGATAGGAATGGTACAATTGTCCACTATTGTGAAAACTGAGGCATATATTGATTTAGCATCTCTGCCATTCCAGTGTTCTCCATTATTAACTCTCCAGTTTCATCTTCCAAGGGACCAACATCACCTTAATGACTCTTTTCCTTTTTATATACCTCTATAAGCTTTTGCTATCCTTTTTGATACTTTCTGCTAGTTTTCATTCATAATTTACCATAGCTTATTTTATTAATTTTTTAATATCCCTTTGTTTATATTTGAAAGTTTCCCTATCTTCCAGCCTGCCACTGGCCTTTGCAATATGATATACCTTAGTTTTTGACTTTATATTGTCCTTGACGTCCTTATTTACCCGTGGATGTTTTTACCTCCTGACCATCTTTCTTCCTCATTTTGGTTGTGAGGATATTGAGTAGCTCCTTAAACAACAGCCACTGCTCATCCACTGAATTACCTTTCAGCATTACTGCCCAATCTACTCGAGCCAAATCTGCCCTCATGCCTATGTAATTTCCTTTATTTAATTCCAGAGCACTCATGTGGGACTCCACTTTCCCACCCCCAAACTGAATTTTGAATTCTATCATGCTATGGTCATTACTACCTATGGGATCCTTAACCAGGATGTCATCAATTAATCTGTCCTCATCACACAATATCAAATCCAGAGTAGCCTGCTCTCTGGTTGGTTCCACAACATACTGCTCCAAAAAATAATCTCTAATCCATTCAATGAGCTCTGCCTCCAGACTATCATTGTCAATCTGATTCTTCCAATCTATGTGCACGTTAAAATCACTGATCATTGCCATATCTTTCTTGCAAGCCTCTAATATTTCCTGGGTTATACTATGCCCCACTGTGAAATTACTGTTTGGGGATCTATAGATTACTCCTACTAACTACTTCTTCCCTTTGCTATTTCTTATTTCTACCCAGACTGCTTCCACATCTTGATCTCTCATGCTTGTATTACTTCTCATTACAACACTGATCGCTTCCTCGACTAGCAAAGCTCCACCACCTCTTTTTTGTTTCAGTCTATCTTTCTGAAAGGCTGAGTACTCTTGGATATGCAAATCCCAGACCTGGTCTCCATGTAACCACGACTCAGTAATTGTTACAAAATTGTGCCCTTTTATTTCTATTTGTGCTTTATAAAACCGTGCTGACTCTGATGGATAATGTTTTGACTTGCCAAATGTTCTGATATTGCTTCCTTGAAAATTGATTCTAACACTTCCCTAACAACAGATGTTAAACTAACTGGTCTGTAATTTCCCACATATTGCCTCCCTCCCTTTTTGAATAAGGGCGTTACATTAACCATTTTCCAATCCACTGGGACTTGTCCCATGTCCAGGAAATTTTGGAATATTGTACCCAATGGATCCACTATCTCTGCCGCCATTTCCTTTAATACCCTAGGGTGTAGGGTTTCAAGCCCAGGGACATGTCTGCCCTCAATCCTAATAGTTTGCTGAATATTTTTTCCTTATCGATGTTGATAGGGAAATTAACTCATCAATTTTGTTTTGAACGCTTCATGCATATAGATATATAGCTTTTAAATTTGATCTAAATTTTGCTACTCTTTTATAATTCCTTGGTGCATAAAGACACTCACCGGTTCTGTCTCTGAGCTTCATTGTCTACCTGCACCCTTACCTCCTCCTTTCATTTGGGTTTTCTAATTTCCCCTACAATTGAACACCCCCAACCCACCCACCAACCCCCCCAGCCCCTCACCCCCGCCACCCACGAGTCCAATGTAGTTTTAAACCCGGTCTACTGCCATGGTTATGCGATTCGCTAGGACTCTAGTCCCAGCATCATTCAGATGAAGATCATCCCATCAGAACATGTTCCTTCTTCCCCAGTGCTGGTGCCAATGCCCCATAAATTCAAACCCATTTCTCCCTGCACAAAACTTTCAGCCATGCATTTACCTGCTTAATCTTATTGACCCTGTACCAATTAGCTCATGGCTCAAGAAATTATTCAAAGTTTGTGCGAAGATTTGTAGCTCGGGTGCTCGTTTTTGTGGTTCTGTTCGCCGAGCTGGAAGTTTTTGTTGCAAACGTTTCGTCCCCTGGCTAGGCGACATCATCAGTGGTTGGGAGCCTCCTGCGAAGCGCTTCTTTGATGTTTCCTCCAGTGTTTATAGTGGTCTGTCCCTGCCGCTTCCGGTTGTCAGTTTCCTAGAGGCATGGCATTCATCCACAAACTCCATCAACAAACACGTCGACCTGGACCCAATATACCGGCCACTACAGCGGACAGCTGAAACTGACAACTGGAAGCGGCAGGGACAGACCACTATAAACACCGGAGGAAACATCAAAGAAGCGCTTCGCAGGAGGCTCCCAAGCACTGATGATGTCGCCTAGCCAGGGGACGAAACGTTTGCAACAAAAACTTCCAGCTCGGCGAACAGAACCACAACAAGAAATTATTACCTTGTTGGTTCTACTTAATAATTTTGTTCCTCCCTTGTCCATACTCCCTTCACAGAAGCTCTGCCCTAGTTTTATCGATGTTGTTAGTACCTATGTGGATCATGACCACTGGATCTTTACCCTCCCACTCCAACTTCCTCTGCAGCCCAGATGTAATATCCCGAACCCAGCACCTGGCAGGCAACAGAGCCTTCGAGACTTTCAATCCTGGTCACAGAGAACAGTGTCTATACCTCCAGCTATGCTCTCTCCAATTACAACTACTTTTCCCTTCTCTCCCCCCACTTGAATGGCTCCCTGCACCACGGTGCTGTGGTCAGTCAGCTCATCCACCCTGCAGTCCCCATTCCCGAACACACAGGGAACAAGACTCTCGAACCTGTTGGACAAGGACAAAGGCTGAGGTTCCTCTAAACTCCACCTCCTGCCTCTCACACAGCCACAGTCAAAAAGTGTGGCTCTAGAAAAGCGCAGCAGGTCAGTCACCATCCACGGTGCAGGAGAGTCAACATTTCAGGTAGAAGGCCTTCATCAGGAGTGTGGGGAGAAAGGGGGCTGAGAAATAAATAGGAAGGTAGGGTGGGGCTGGGGTAAGGTAGCTGGGAAGGCGATAGATAAATGCAGGTGGGGATTGATTGTGATAGGTCAGTGGGGAGGGTGGAGCAGTTCGGAAGGAAGGTGGACAGGTAGGACAATTCAATGAGGCGGTGCCAAGTTAAAGGGTTGAATCTGGGTGAGGTAGGGGAGGGAAAATGTGGAAACAAGTGAAGTCAATGTTGATGCTGTGAGGTTGAAGGGTCCCAAGGTGGAAAATGAGGAGTTCACCTTCCAGTTTCCAGGTGGCTTGGATTTGGCGGCAGAGGAGGCTCAGGATTTGCATGTCCTTGGAGGAGTGGGAGAGGTAGTTGAAGTGGTCGGCCACATGGCAGTGGGGTTGTTTGGTGTGTGTGTCCCAGAGATGCTCCCTGAAATGCTCCATGAGTTGGCATTGTGTCTCCCCAATGTAGGAGACCACACTGAGAGCAAAGGACGAGATAGATGAGGTGGGTGAATGTGCAGGAAAATCTCTGCTGGATGGGAAAATCTCCTTTGTGGCCTTGGATGGAGGTGGGGGGGGAGGTGTAGACGCAGGTTTTACACCTCTTGTGGCAGCAAGGAAAAGTGCTGGGAGTGGAGGGTGTGTTGGTAGGGGCTGTGGACCTAACAAGGGAGTTATGGACGGAATGGTCTCTGCGGGAATGGAGATAAGGGTGAGGAAGGAAATATATCTTGGGTGGTGAGGTCTGATTGTAGGTGGCGGAAATAGCGAAGGATAATGCAATCTGTCCTGATGTTAGTGGGGTGGGGTGGAGGGCCAAGGGGGTTCTATCCTTCTTGCAGTTGGAGGGGTGGAGTTGGAGGGCGGAGGTGCAGGAAGTGGAGAGAATGTGCTGAAGGACATTGTTGGTCATGTGGGAGGGGTAATTGCGGTCCATGAAATAGGAGACCATTTGGGATATCCTGGAGTGAAATTGTTCCTCCTGACAGCAGATACGGTGAAGGCAGAGAAATTGGGAAGAAGGTATTACGTTTTTACAGGGGGAAGGATGGGAGCAGGTGTTGTCCAGATAGCTGTGGGAGTCATTGGGTTTGATGTAGATGCCAATGTTGAGTCGGTCAACGGAAATAGAGGTCCAGGAGGTGTCCAAGATGGTCCAGGTGAACTTGAGGTCAGGGTGGAAGGTGTCCATGAAGTTGATGAACTATTCAACCTCTTTGTGGGAGCACAAAATGGCCCCAATACAATCATCAATGTAGCAGAGGAAAAGGTAGAGAATGGTGCCAGTGGAACTGCGGAAAATGGTCTGTTCCATATAACCAATGAAGAGGCAGGCATAGCTGGGGTCCATGCGGGTGCCCATGGTCTGAAGGAAGTGGAAGGATTCGAAGGAGAATTTGTTGAAAGTGAGGACCAGTTCTGCAATCAAATAAGTGTGTCAGTGAAGGGGTACTAGTTGGGTCAGTGGGAGAGGAAGAAACGGAGGGCTTGGAGGCCTTTGCATGGCAGATGGACAAGTACAGGACTGGATATCCATGGTGATGATGAGGCATTGGGGGCCAGGGAACCGAAAGTCATGGAGGAGATGGAGGGCATGGGTGGTGTCCCGAATGTATGTGGGGAGTTCTTGAACCAAGGGGGACAGAGTGCTGTCAAGATATGAGGAGAGATAAGTTCAGTGATGCAGGAGCAGGCAGAGACAATAGCTCTGTGGATATTAGGTAAGAGGTAGTGCAGGGTTGTGGAACTATGATGTTGGAGGCTGAGGATGGGAGATCCCCTGATGAGGATGTTCTCGGAGATGATGGTTTGGTGATGGGAGATGAGGTCACGGTCGTGGGGGTGGTGAGAAAAGGTGTCCGTGAGTTGGCACCTGACTTTAGCAGGGTAGAGATCGGTGCACCAAACTACCACTGCACCACCTTTGTCCACTGGTTTAATGGTGAGGTTGGGGTTGGAGCGGAGGGAGTGGAGGACTGCACTTTGAGAGGGTGAGAAGTTGAAGTGGGTGAGAGGGGTGGACAGGTTTAAGCGGTCAATGTCATGGCGACAGTTGGAGATAAAGAGGTCAAGGGTGGGTAACAGAGCAGCATGAGGTGCCCAAGAGGATGAAGTATGTTGGAGGTGGGAGAAGGGGAGGCAGTAATGATTGAAAAAGTCACTATGGAGATAGAGGAAGAAAAGTTTGATATCACAACGTGGATGGAATTTGTTGACCCAAGGGCATAGTGGGATGAAGCTTTCATCCTCAGTGATGGGGAGATCTGGGGGGATGGTAAAAATCTGACAGGGCTGGGGCCTAGGGGTTGGTGTAGAGCTGGAGTTGGGAGTGGACCGGAGATTGTCTCTGGAGTGGGAGCTATCATGTGATCGTTGATGACATCACCGGAGGAAGTGATGTAAATAGCAGTGGTCAGAGGGGGTGAAAGTGGTGTGTATGGTAGCACCCACTGGGCCGGAAGTGATGTTCTGAGTGGCATATGCAGAAACAGTGTCTTCCACAATAGCGTTTTCAGTGGCTATCTCAATCTGAAAGCAAGTTGCAACTAATAAATTAACACAAATCAATTTAACATAGATTCAATTTTAACACAAATTCAAATTTAACACAGATTCAATTTTAACACAAATTCAAATTTAACACAGATTCAAACTTAGCAGATTCCCTATTCGTCAATCAAATCATAACCTTCAGTGATGTCATATTTCAGTTCTCTCAGTCAAAACACTCAGAATCAGAAACTCTTACCATCCCAGGCTGCCCTCTGTCTCGCTCGCACTCAGCTCTGCTCCTGAAGTATACAGTGTGTTGAGAGCCAACAGGGTGCTTTTTTCCCACACCCCACAATTTTAGTGAGATATTTGCCACGTTGTCAGATGAGGCGTCAAGAGATTATGAAGAGGTTAAACAGGCTATTTTAAGTGCTTATGAGTTGGTACTAGAAGCAGATAGACAGCAGCCGAAAATGTGTTGCTGGAAAAGCGCAGCAGGTCAGGCAGCATCCAGGGAACAGGAGAATCGATGTTTCGGACATAAGCCCTTCTTCAGGAAAGACAGATAGACAGCAGACCAGAAACACAAAAAAGGAACCAGGTCAGACCTATGTTGAGTTTGAAAGCATTAAATGTAGACATTTTGATCGATGGGTACATGCTTTGAAAATAGTTAAGAGTTTTGAGGCTCTAAGAGCGATCATTCTGCTGGAGTAGTTTAAAAACTCACTTCCAGAGATGGTACGTGAAGGAACAGAAAGTTCAGGAATTGAGAAGGGCAGCAGAATTAGCAGATGAGTAAATATTGGTTTATAAGACAAACGTCCGGCCAGAATTTCATCCTGTGAGGGATAGAATTTGAGAGAAGGGGAGATCTTGCACTATGAAATCGAGAGTAGAGAGCACTGGTAAGAATTTATCACGGGATAAAAAAGAAGTCCAAGAGGGTGGAAAGGAGGTGAAAGGCCTCAGGTGTTTTCACAGTAATGGAGTAGGTCTCAGAAAATTACAGTGCCGGTGGTTTCAGAAGGGCACTGGGAAAAGATGCTTTCACTGCCAGAAGGCAGGACTCATGAAGTCACAGTGCTGTTGGTTAAAGAAAGACACTGTGGGAAAAGATGTATTAAAAGAAGCTAATCCAGTGGCATGAGTGAAGTTCGTAAAGGAGACTCCAAGAAGAGCTGAGGAGCTGCAGGAGAGTGCACAGCCCAGGCAGGGGCTGGGGATGGAGTTAGTACCTGATCTCTACAAAGAATTCGCCTCTGTGGGTAAAGTGTACTCAGAAAGAAGAGGGGAAGAAAGATAAGCAGTTATAATTTTGAGAGATACAGGATCTAACCAGTCGCAGATAGTAAGGGATGAGCAAATATGCACTCTTTCTGATCTGTTACCCGAGAGTGTGGTCATTTGTAGGATAGATGGGCAGAAATTTAGTGTTCCCCTAGAAAAGATCAGGTTGGAGTGCTAACTCAAGACTGGGGAAGTTACAGTGGGAGTGATTGACAGAGTGTCAGTTCCAGGAATTCAGTTTGTTCTTGGGAATGATTTGGCAGGATCCAAGGTGGGAGTGACACCCCTTGTTGTGGAGAAGCTCAAGAAAGACCAAGAAACTGAGGAGTTAAAACAGAAACATCCTGGTATTTTCTCAGACTGTGTGGTAACCAGATCCCACTATCATAGCTCACAGCACAAAGTGAAAAGTAAAAAGAAAGATGAAGGGGATGCGGTTCAGTTAGCAGATACCCTGTTTGACGTAATGGTGCAGGAAAAACCTGAACAGGCAGAGGGTCAGACAGAAGTGTTTCATCTTGAAAGGCTAAGGAACTTGCAACAGCAAGATAAGGCGATAAAAGATATATATGTGGATGCGTACTCTGAAAGGAGGAAGCAGTATTCCAGAGGGTTATTACCTGAAAAATAGAATCCTAAGGCAGAAATGGAGATCACGGCAGGTTAGTGCAGAGTGGAAATAGGCCAAAGTGCAGCAGATTGCATTGTCAGTAGCATACAGGCAGGAGGTGTTATGGGTAGCACATGAACTACCTGTAGGAGATCACCTAGGCTCAGGTTAAGATACAAAAACATTTTTATTGGCCTGGAATGCACAAGGATGTGATTAACTGTTACCGTATGTGTCATACATGCCAAATGGTAGGTAAGCCATAGGCGGTAATAAAACCAGCTCCTTTGTTGCCAATTCCTGCATTTGAAGAAATTTTCATGCGGGTTATAATTGATTGTGTAGGTCTCCTCCCGAGAACTAGAAGTGGGAACCAGTACATAGTGGATGTGTCTATCAGATTTCCGGAGGCAATTCCATTATGAAGAGTCAAGGCAAAAAAGGTGGTAGAGGAGTTGGTAACTTTCTTCACACAGTATGGGCTACCCAGAGAGATTGAGTCGGGCGAAGGGTCAAATTTTACTGCTATGCTGTTGAAGCAGGTTATGGATAGCTTAGGTATACAACACTTTAAATCCAGTGCGTATCATCCTGAATCCCAGGGAGCTTTAGAAAGGTGGCATCAGATCTTGGAGACAATGTTGAGAGCATATTGTCAGGATTACCCGAATGATTGGGATAAAGGTAGCCCATTCATATTGTTTACCATTAGAAATGCCCCAAATGAATCTACTCAGTTCACTCCCTTCAAGTTAATATTCAGGCATGAAGTGAGAGAATTGACAGAACCAAAGTCGGAGATCTCTATGTATCAGAGGTGAGGGAGAGATTAAATAGAGTAGATGAGTTAGCTAAGCAGTAAAAAGGGCACAGTATAGAATGAAACTGGTGGCAGATAAAAGTTCTGAGACTCGGACATTTTCCCGAGGGAATGACGTGTTAGGACCAGTGATAGGAGATCCCTATCACTTAGGTGAATTGGCCATACTAAATTGCCCGTAGTGTTAGGTAAGGGGTAAATGTATGGGTGGGTTTCGCTTCGGCGGGTCGGTGTGGACTTGTTGGGCCGAAGGGCCTGTTTCCACACTGTAATCTAATCTAAAAAAAAAACAGGTTTAGTGGTCCCTGTCAAATTAAGAAAAAGTTGAGTCAGGTGAACTATCTAGTAAAGATGCCAGATAGGAAAAAAAGGTATTGAGTATGTCATGTGAACATGTTCAAACCGTATTATACGAGAGAGAAAGAACTGGAGAAACAGGTGTCAGCTACTGCCCCGCAGAGTGAAGAATGAAATCCAGATGATGGGGATTTTGGTGTGCCTCAAAATAGGTTAAAAAATGAAGAAGTCCTTGAGGAGTGGGATAGGTTAGTAAGCTATCTGTCTCAGGAGCATACAATGCAGTTGAAAGATTTGTTACTGCAGTATAAGGACAGATGTAAGAACCAAATGGGGAGGACTAATGCTATTCTACATGACGTAGACGTAGGGAATACTGCTCCAATAAAACAACACCCTTATCGGCTTAATCCTTTCAAAGCCAGACAGGTCCAGAGGGAGGTGGAAGCCATGCTCGACGAGGATATCATCGAACCAATCCAGAGCGAGTGGGGTTCACCGATCGTCTTAGTTCCCAAACCGTCAGGACTCAACGATTCTACGTGGATTATTGGAAGGTCAATGCCGTTACAAAATCAGACTTGTATCCAATTCCTAGATTGGATGACTGTATCTAGAAAGTCAGGCAAGCCAGTTACATCGCCAAGTTGGACTTAGTGCATGATTACTGGCAGGAACCTTTATCAGAGATGGTGAAAGAAATTTCTGCGTTTGTAACCCCAAATGGGCTATATCAGTTTAAACTCATGCCCTTTGGAATGAAGAATGTACCGCCATATTCCAAAGACTCATGAACAGAATTGTAGCTGGGTTAACAATACTGTGCAGTCTATTTGGATGATGTAGTGAGCTTTAATAAGTCCTGGAAGGATCACATGGTACAGTTGGCAGAGCTCTTTGAATGACTATGAGAAGCAAAACTAGTGATAAACTTAAATAAAACAGAATTCACAAAAGCAGAGGTTACGTTCTTGGGACATAACATCGGTCATGGAAGGTTGACCCCACGGAATGCAAAGATGAAGGCCATCAAGGAATTTCCATGACCAACCTCAAAGAAAGAGGTGTTTTGATTTTTAGGACTCAGCAGATTCTATCAGAAGTTTGTTCCAAACTGCAGCAGTGTAGTGGCACCGTTACCCGATTTGCTGAAGAAGAACACAACGTTTCGGTGGAAAGAACCATGCCAGGAGGCATTCAACCATTTGAAATCGATACTAACCACCAACCCAGTTTTAGATACACCAAACCTTTCAAAACCTTTTAAAGTCACTATCAATGCTAGTGACATTGGAGTTGGAGCTGTACTCCTACAGGAAGATGAGGATGGGATTGAATTGCCAGTTGGTTACTTTTCGAAGATCAACATCTACCAGAGGAAATACTCCACAATCGAAGAGGAACGATTGAGTCTGGTCCTGGCCTTACAACATTTTAATGTGTATGTCACGAATAATGTGTCGGAGACAGTGGTGTACACTGATCACAATCCATTTACATTCTTAGAATGCTTTAAAGACAGGCATATGACACTATTTCATTGGAATGTTATGTTACAAACTTTTAATTTATAAATCATACATTGTTGTGGGTCGCAAGAATGTAATCGCAGATGCATTATCGCGGATTTAACTGGCAGAGTTTAGATGAGATTTGTCTTTATTTAATGTTTTTTATATGTATACACAAGTATGCAAGAAGTTAAGGTAAATTTATATTAAATTTATCTATATGTTAGGGTAATGTGTTTAAAAAGTAGAGAAAGAAAATGAAGCCATTATGATGGTTCGTTTTCTCTTAAGGGGAGAGGTGATATGAAGATGTGAGTGTACTGTACCTTTAAGAGTTAAAAGCAACAGAACTACCTGACAGAACCAAGTGTTCTGAAAAGAAATATAATGTAACATTTGATTGAACATTAGCTGGCTGCCTGGAAACCACAAAACAGATTCGAATTAGGCCAATCAGTTTAAATTATACCCGAAAAATACCAAACTCCAATCCGGTTTGAATTTTTATATTGACAATCTTAAAAGGCAATGACACAATCTGATGCTTTGGAGGTAAACGACCGGGGTTAGATCTTACAAGTGGGAGGCCTGGAGCCTGAAACTTCATGCTGAAACTTTCACTTTTCCGAGATAAAGAAAATTCATGCAACAGCATAGAAAACTCCAGAATTGTATGATGATATCAGGCTTCTCATGCTGCAGCGCACATGATCTATTCTGCTTACAATCTTTATGTCATCAGCAAATTTGGTTTCACACATGGCTCTCTATTGAGTTATCAAAGTCATTAATAATATGTCCATTGTTGAGTCTTCAAAAGAGATCATTGTTTGAAAACAATTAGACATTCATTGCATATTGAGACTATACCATTATTACCACAGTCTGTCTCTGATTTTTAACCAATCTGCTAAACGGCACAAAAAGCCAAATAATCCCCAGATTCATGAATTAGATTAATTGATTGTTAGTGCAGCTTTTAACACAGTCAGGAATGAGATGTGATGCAATTCTTTAGACAGTGAAGCTGGGCAAATGGATGAAGAAGCAATTACTGACTATTTTGGAAACAAAGACCATAATACAGTTAGACTTAGTATCAGTACAGAAAGGACAAAGGTAGAACAGGAGTGTAAGTTCGTAAGTGAGGGAAAACTAACAAGGGGAGAAATGATCTGACAAAAGTGAACTGATTACAGCCACCTAAAATAAGTCAGTGGCATATCTGTGGGGCACATTCAAAATGGAGAATATAGAGGCACGTCTACAGTGCAGGCACATCCAATAAAGGAAAAGGGTGGTGCTGTCAAACCCAGTGTCCCCTGGTTATCCAAAAGCATGCAGGATAGGTTAAAGCAGGAAAGCAGAGCTTATGACAATCTCAAAAAAAATTTCAGGAAGCTTAAATGGGTATGAAAAGTACTGAGCAGAAGTGGAAAAAGAAATAAAGAAGGCAAAGAGTGGGTGTAGCAAAATATTGGCCAGTGAAATTAGGAATAATCCAAAATATTCCAAAAATAACCCGAAGTGTTTTTAATGAGTATTTTGTCTTTGTCTTAGAGTCATAGAGATGTACAGCATGGAAACAGACCCTTCGGTCCAACCTGTCCATGCCGACCAGATATCCCAACCCAATCTAGTCCCACCTGCCAGCACCTGGCCCATATCCCTCCAAACCCTTCCTATACATATACCCATCCAAATGCCTCTTAAATGTTGCAATTGTACCAGCCTCCACCACTTCCTCTGGCAGCTCATTCCATACACATACCACCCTCTGCGTAAAAAAGTTGCCCCTTAGGTCTCTTTTATATCTTTCACCTCTCATCCTAAACTTATGCCCTTTAGTTCAGCGCTCCCCAACCCCAGGGAAAAAACTTTGTCTATTTATCCTATCCATGCCCCTCATAATTTTGTAAACCTCTATAAGGTCACCCCTCAGCCTCCGACGCTCCAGGGAAAACAGCCCCAGCCTGTTCAGCCTCTCCCTGTAGCTCAGATCCTCCAACCCTGGCAACATCCTTGTAAATCTTTTCTGAACCCTTTCAAGTTTCACAACATCTTTCCAATAGGAAGGTGCCCAGAATTGCACGTAATATTCCAACAGTGGCCTAACCAATGTCCTGTACAGGCACAACATGACCTCCCAACTCCTGTACTCAATACTCTGACCAATAAAG